>NW_007577946.1:521424-526190 GCF_000690725.1 Stegastes partitus | reverse complement strand
ATATCAGCAATCGTAATATCAGATATCGGTATCGGCCAGAAATTTTAATATCGTGCATCACAACAAAAAACCTCCAGAAGATTATAAATATACCTGTAGGTCTCCCCTCTCCCTTCTCAGTCCTACGCCCCTCCTACCACATGAGCATTTGTTTCTAATGTGCATGTGTGTAATGTCCACATCTTACCCCCGCTGTCGACTTTGCTGCTATTCATACAATCTCAATGTGTAAAATCTGGGTTATATTTTCTAAAACCTGCAACAACAAAAAAAAGGTGCAAAAGTCACGTCTTCCTTTCAGACAACTTAAATTATAATCTGCTGAGGGGTTACTGATGCTAGAAACAAATCCTGCCTACCCCAGCTTTAAAGTTCGAGAATCTGTTGAAAATATTAACAAAAATGCACAGTTTCGGCAGCTGTTTGGCGAGTCTTGGGTAAAGATGCGACGCATTTTGTTGGACATAACTCGACAGTGAGCCTTTTACAAAGACGGAACAGCTCACAGTCTGGAGCGTCAGAACACACACTGATGTAAACATGTGATGCTGTGAGAGAAGTGACACTCCACCACACAGCTAGCAGATGGCAGACGCAATGTGCTTTAACAGTCACTTAATTCACAATGAGCTTCGGAAATAATGCTCATATACCGAAATGCATTATTTACGCACTCGCACGCGGCCAACCTGCACCGAGCGAAGCCGAGCCGCTCCCGCATGTGTCACCTGTCGGTCAGCACGTCTGAACGGAGTTACAAAACACCAAACAAGCAGACTCGCTGGAGGCCATCTTGTGTCCACACGCTGCTGTCACTGCACTGACCTGAACTCTGAGAGGCTTCGGGAAACTGCTGAATCGTTTCACTTTATTCTGACTCAACTCATGTGCTACAGTTCCCGCTGCAGGGACGAAGCTCCCCGTTCCCTCAAAACAGCACAATCACATTCTCGGCCATGTCATCGTCCTGTTGGCATGAGTAAAGCGCATCTAGCTTGCACATCAAAATCGCAGCGTTAACTCAATGTCCGTCCCGAGTAAACTGCGTGTTTTGTTAAGTCTCTTACTCACCATTGCGTGTCATACGCTCCAGTTGGACGGTCTGCCTTGTCCACCCGAGGACTCAGTCATCGGCCTGTTCTTATTTATCAAGCTATTCTTGGACTGCTTCCTTCATGTCTATGGATCTATATGAGCTGAAAAGTATTGTTCTTCTTCTCTCTCCTATTTATTTCTGCTGTATTGAACTGGGAAAACAAGGGTTGTAGTACGCTCCCTCCTTTTCTTGTAATCAGCTGCCTGAATGTTCCAGAGCTGATCTCAATCAATCAACCACGCCGTTCAGCGTAAGCGATCATTTCTCTCCAATCTAATCCGATCTTTTGCTTTCTGAATTGTGACTGTTGCCCGTTCCACGTGTAGCCATGATCTATCGTTTTCATGCTCTGTCTGCCTCGTCCTCTCTTCCCATTCATTTTTCCAGTTGTGGCTTATATTTGAGGGTCTCTTTCCTTATGATGTGTCCATAACGTGTTGCTTGCCGTTTCCTAATTTTGTTCAATAGTGGCGTATAATTTGTGTTTAGTACTTTTAAAACATCTTCATTGCTTATTCTGTCCTTACAAGATATACGTAGCATGCGTCTCTGCTGCAGTGATTTTGTTTGACATTTTATTATTTATGTTTGAAGATTCACTCATTCATCAGAACTGGTAGAACGTAACAGCTGAGAGTTTCCATATGGATGCTAGTTGCTATTTTCTTATTATTCACTATATTTTTCATTGTTGTAAATGCTTGTTCTTGCCATTGCTACTCAACATCTGACATCAGCTGATCTCACTAAATACATTTGGAGCAGCTTTACCTGAATACAGACACATGAGGATGTCTGACCATCTACGATCAGGGACATTTATGAACTGTGACTTGTGCAATAAACTTGTAAATGAGAATTTCCCCCCCAAAAAACTTTCTTCACCTCTCTATGCATTTATTGTATTTTATTTATTTATCTATTTATTTTAAAACGCATAATTTTGGGAGCTTTTTGCCTTCATTTAGAGCAGTAGAGAGAGACAGGAAACGGGGGAGAAGAATGGGGAGAGACCTGCGGGAGTCGAACCAATGACCGCTGCATCAGTTAGCTTATAGCCCTTGATTATGGCTCGCCACCTCAACTAGGTGAGCTATAGGGGTGCCCCTTTTGTTGTATTTTTAAAAAAAAATTCTCTCCCTCCAGCTAAACCTGTTCACCCACGATTAACCACCCCCTCCCAGGCCAGGCTAGCTGCAGCCTGCAGGAAGACGGAGAACCCGGAGAGAACCCACGCTGCACGGGGAGAACATGGAGACTCCACGCAGAAAGATCCCAGTGCCCCCACCGAGACGTGAACCAGCGACCTTCTTGCTGCGAGGCAACAGTGCTAACCAACTGCGCCACCCTGCAGCCCAAAGATTTAACTTGTCATATGTACATATTTCCATATCTTGATCGATTGTGCTGCTGCATGTCGTGGTCCGCGTGTTCTTAAAACAGAGATGCTTTAACCTTCGTAAGGTTTTCCTGGTTCAGTTTAAATGTAATAAAACCAATTGCATGTGGACTTGACATTATTTTACTCTGTCCTCTGATGTTTGGGAGTCTGATTTATTGTTGGCAACCATCCTGATAAAGATTTCACCAAAATTCTAACATGCGTAGCTAAAATGATATCACAGGCGAAAGACCACAATTTATTCCAGTTTGTTTCCCAGAAGTTCAATTTTTCCTGCGTGTCTTTGTATTGAGTAAAGGCCCGTTTAGCGTCACTGTGTGGTGATTATTTCAGAACAAATAGATAAGACTGCATTCGGCGTAAACAATTTAACAATTTAAAGCAAACTTTAACAAACGGCAGAATAATGGACGAGCGTACAAGCAGCTTTTCGGCGACGCACGCTCCATCTCGTCGTTGCATTTACACGCCACCACACAACACCACCTGCCCAATACAAGCACAGTCTTTTGCTGGGTCATTTAGCAGCTGCAGTTGATCAATGAGTAGTTAAAAGTCTCAGTAACTGATTCACTCCACAGCTACTTACTGTATGTCTCTCTGTGACTCTCCGGTTCAGTCCTGCAGAGCAGATCAGTGCTGCAGAATCAAACCCCCGAGTCCAAGTAAGTCTTCCTGCATGCAGTCATGACATATAGATTTTATAGTTTTGCATAGCTGCAACACACAAAAAAATGTCTCTCTGCCTTTGTTGTAAAATTTGGGGATTATGAAAGGGCTGCAGGTGGCTCTGTGGTTAGCACCGTCGCCTCGCAGCTACAAGGTCGCCAGTTTGCGTCCTGGTTAGGACGCCTGGGATCTTTCTGCGTGGAGTTTGCATGTTCTCCTCGTGCAGTGTGGGTTCTTTCTGGGTTCTCCGGCTTCCTCCCACAGTCAGTGTGCTTGGTTGTCTGTCTCTACGTGTAGCCCTGTGATAGACTGGTGACCTGAACTGGTGGCCTTCGCCCTTAGTCAACTGGACCAGACTCCAGCTCCCCGCGACCCTAGTGAGGACTAAGCAGTGCATAGATAATGGATGGATGCTGATAGTAAAGTTATCTGGAGTATTTTGCAATTGAATTTTCAACTCCTAGAAGATTAAACACTTTAAAAGATCCATCAGAGACCACTGTACGTGTCCAAGAAGGCTAAACCACGATGACTGCTTTGTGACACCAGCCAAAAGCTAATTAATCTAAATTGCTAATTCAGAATAATCGTCTATTTGAATTCCTTCAGGCTCACTTTCCTCTATACTATTTCCTCCATGTACACAAGTGTGGCGCTGCAGTCAGAAGGGCTGGAGGATATAAAGGATCAGTTCAGGAAAACACTCACCTGCTAATTATAGTAATCACCACCTACTTGCCCTCTCTGCGCTTTAGAGGTTAACACTGATAGTTTCAGCGCGCTGAGAGCTAAAGCACCGAGCGTGGAATGGAAGTGTTCAGTACGAACAAATCTCTGACGATGAATTTTCACAGTGAACCGGCTGCATGATTCACCGACGTAGCTGACTGAAGCCGCTTTGAGTGGCGGGACTCTCCTCAGTGTGGCGGAGATCAGGAGCGCTCACAAATCTGGTAATAGATCGACATTTTTCATTCTTGAACGTGTAGCCAAAAGCCCCAGATGACACTCTGATGACATCACTTTTTGCTCTGAAGGAATGTGGAACTTCAGACTTTTTTCTCTTTTTCTCAAACATCTGTAAACAGATCTTGATGAGTAAAACTGGCACAGCTCTCCTATTTGTGGGTGAGTAATTTTAAATGTGATATTTGGTAAAAAAAAAAAAATGTATTTACAAGCTACAATTGCTTCAGTTCGTCATGTTCTGATTCAGAGGTGTCATTTTGATTGGTGCACGGAGCACAGAAATAAAACAGAAAATGCAGATATTCTACATGTAGGGGGGAAAAATACTGTAATTATGTTCATTTCCAAAAACCATAAATACACAGCAGGTCAGTTTGATGCGGCGTACACACTGGCCTTCTGCATGTTTGTGTTCTCCGGTGGAATAAAAGCCTAAATGATGACGAGCATTGTTGTTGTTGTTGTTGTTGTTGCAGGTAGAAGCCATTATTAAGGCGCATTCTGTCATTTTAATGGACTCGATGAAGTCCACAGAGAATCCACACACAGCAAACTGTGGTTTAAACATGGTGGCAGATTTTTGAATTCATGTTTGCTAAAATCACACGACTGCAAAAGGAAACGTTTGGT
>NW_007577946.1:519485-520560 GCF_000690725.1 Stegastes partitus | reverse complement strand
AATTAGTTTTCTGACTCTTTACAGTTTTAACCTTCCGACTTTGGAAGATCCTGCCAAAATATCCTCACTGTCAAGGTCTGCCAATCAAGTCTGACTAATTTAATATTGAATATAAAAAGCACAGGACGACACACTCAAGCACATTTGATGAATCCGTGCACAAAATCACACAAAAATTCCTTCCAGTTGCATATTTACAACTAAACCTAAAACATGAGCAAACCCACAAAAACACGCCCAGATGCACACACACACACACACACACACACACACACACACCACCATCCAGTGCATAACACACCGGGGATTTACAGCACACCACGAGTCATAAAAGCAGACACCAGAGTTCATCATAGCCTGCTTAATGTTACACTATTACCGTTAACGTGAGTTAGCCACATCTGCCGTGCAGCTGTAAACTCATTCCGCCGCCCATAAAGATCTGATGAATCATAACCCGCCGCCGCGCCGCGTCTCGCTTTGCGCCGCCGAGATCGGTGCCACAACATCTGGGTGCCTCTAATGCAGCCCGGAACCAGATGATGGAGCGATTTGTTTTGTCTTGAGCGCAGACAGTGACTGGAGCTTCCACACAGGTTCACTGGTTACGTCCAGGATGAGAACACTCTGCTGCATCCGGAGCTTTTAGCCCATTTTGATGCGTCTCAGTTAGAAGCTAGTGATTAAAAAAAAGAGCCAAACCAGCTTTGTGTCATCTTGCTGCCTGAAGTTGGAGAAGAACTACAGCAAGATCACACACACACACACACATTACGTCCAGGCATCATTTCATCCACACGCCACAACAAAGCAACCCAGTGTTAGAGTATCTGTGGTGTCTGCCAGATGGTGTAACAGTGCACTGGATGGCTGGTGTCCCATAATAGTGCATCTGCAACTACATTAATATCATGTTACAGCTTTAGAGCGGACTATTTCGTACTACTGTTTGTATCAATGTCTCGTGGAACTCTTAAAGTTGTGTTGACCCCTAACCTGGGACAAACGGACAGGCCAAGATGAGTTCTACATGTGATTCTCCTCAATCATTCTTTTGCACAGAAGAGCTAAAAAA
>NW_007577946.1:516550-517765 GCF_000690725.1 Stegastes partitus | reverse complement strand
CAAGCTCAGCAACAAATACATGTCAGTGAGATCTGAATGAGGTTTCCGGTCCACTTCAGTGCACCATCACTTACACTGTATGTAAGCGAGAACATAATAATATACATACAAGTATATTAAGTATGTGTTTGTCTCTGGTATTATATGTGTGTGTGTGTGCTGGGGTTGTTCCACTCCCCCTCTAACGCTCATCAGATAATCAATGGGTTAATGTATTGTACACTTTACAGGCAAGTGGGACTGACATCGCACATACACACACACACACACAGACACACAAACACACACACAGGCACTATGTTTATGAGTCATGTGGCTTACAGATGACAGCATTGTTACTCCATCAGTGTGGCCATATGTTACTACTAACACAAACTCCTTTGCGGCTTTACCCTGCGCTCACTCTGAGAGCAGCTTCGGCGGATGTGTCGCTCTGCTGTGAGCGAAGGCGGGCGGGGTCACGCGCTCCAACGACATTTATCCGGCCGTCTCCAAAAACATGTTCCACGAGTGTAATTCTTCTTCTATCTTCTGTTTGGTTTGCTGCGGATGTGATTTAAAGGATGATTCCGACAGCCTTGGAATCACCAGTGTGTGTGTGTCTGCAGCCTCTCCGTACATATTGCTCATGCCCACACATACACATAGACACACTGAGCTCCCTGGTCATTCCCTTTGGCTCCTGATGTCTGTAGGATTAGGGAGCAGTCGGCCTGTCAGCACCTCTCCCACCAGGCGTTAAACAGACTGCGTGGAGGTGCCAACAGCTCTCTGCTACGCGGCGCTCAGCCTACTATACTGTAAAACAAAGAACGTGACGCGCTGTTGCTGCTGTAGGACGCAGGACGCTGCCGCAAAACGAAGCGCACGACGTGCTGTTGTCATAGTGGACGTCAAAGACACAGTGATCGCTTGTAAAATGAGACTACTGATGGCCAGTTCATGGTTTCTGCCAGACTGGTGCAGACTTTGAAGGCAGGGAGTGGATGTACAAACAGCTCTATTGATACAACAATAGGTGTCTGTCTGCCGTCCAGACGGTTGCATCGCCCGTCACATTGGGCGCAGATAAAACACAGCTGGGTGTTGTCTCTAGGATAATGCAGCTAGTTCCAGATTGGGCTGCTGCTACAGATTGAGTCAATGTGATTTTTACTGGGGTGGAAGAAACCAACATTGGACTTGTGGAGAATTTCTCATTGTGTTGGGAAACAC
>NW_007577946.1:514956-516152 GCF_000690725.1 Stegastes partitus | reverse complement strand
GTCTGTGTAAAATCATGGACAGCATTTTATTCTCACTGCCCTGCTGTTACAACAGACATGTCTGAACACATCTCAACCTCTCAAAACTTTCCTGAACCTCTTGACGTTCACCCTGCAACATATGATGGAAATTCATTCGAAGTAGGGATGCACGATATATCGGCGACCACATCGGTATCGGCCAATATTAGTGATTTTTCCCAATATATCGGTATTCTGTGAAAAATCGATGATTGTCAAACATCAGCGCCTTCGTCTCCACATTTGATGTTGCTGCTATTTCACAGGTGTTTTCACTTAAATGGTCCTGAACGTTAAATATGTTAAAATATGTTTAAATACGGTTTACTCTTGTTACATAATAAAGACTATGTGGTCTAATTTGGGCTTCTTTTGAATAGTTTTCGCGTTCTCACACTGCTTTTATACTCATTTTTTGGTGTGAACAAATAAGACTATATATCGACTTTGGTAATATCGGTTATCGGCGATATCAGAAATCTTAATATCGGTATCGTGTATGTGTAAAATCGTGGACAGCATTTTATTCTCACTGCTCTGCTGTTACAACAGACATGTCTGAACAAAGCTCAACCTCTCAAAGCTTTCCTGGACCTCTTGACGTTCACCCTGCAACATATGACAGATGACGGGAATTCATTCGAAGTCGGGATGCACGATATATCGGCGACCACATCGGTATCGGCTAACATATATCGGTATCGGTCTGATGAACAGATTTAGCCGATGATTGTCAAACATTAGCGCCTTCGTCTCTACATTTGATATCGCTGCTATTTCACAGATGTTTTTACTTAAATGGTTCTGAACGTTAAATATGTTTAAATGTGTTTAAATATGTTTTACTCTTATTACGTAATAAAGACTTTGTGGTCTAATTTGGGCTTCTTTTGAATAGTTTTCACCTTCTCACAGTACTCATTTTTTGGTGTGAACAAATAAGACTAAATATCGACTTCGGTGATATCGGTTATCGGCGATATCAGAAATCTTAATATCGGATATCGGTATCGTCCAGAAATTTTAATATCGTGCATCGCTAATTAGAAGTAGAAAAAAATAACTGAAATATAAAAAGGGCCAGCATCCATGTCTATGAAGCAAACGGCACCACAAGCTCAGCAACAAATACATGTCAGTGAGATCTGAATGAGGTTTCCGGTCCACTTCAGTGC
>NW_007577946.1:486978-513508 GCF_000690725.1 Stegastes partitus | reverse complement strand
CTGTTTAGAAGCCACACCTGCAATCTGAACCTATCTCAGGTTATGTCCGACCAAAAAAACTGTTTTTAATATGACAGACGGATCTTTTTTTTTTTTTCCAGAAATGGAGATGCTGTGGTGGGGAAAATAGAAACCAGTGGATTTAGGCATCACAGCTCAAATGTTCCTGGTTTCAGAAGTGCATATAAAACACTCCACCAGCTATGAAAAGAGAATTAGAGACACAGAAATGTGAGACTCTGATGAAGACATAGTGGTGTTAAAGTGTTAGCCTGCTTGCACAATGAAACACTGTAATTTGAGCGGTGTGCTCCAGCCCCCCTCTCTCCTACTCTGAAATCTACTGTCCTTGAACTGAAAAGCCACATTTTGCTGGATGATGCATAAAGAGCCCTGTTTTACCAGTCAGAAATGTTCCCTTTTGCTCTTTAATTGGACGAACATCTTCAGTGCTGAAGAAGAAATGCGACACTGTCCTCAGGTCGATTCCAGCTGAGGACCTGTGTCCTCTCTGGCACCATCGTTCTTGTCAGTCGGATAAAGGCAAAAGAAATCATCTCTCTAAAACATTGTCTTTCTAGCTCTAGAAATTGTGTGATCAAGATGAACAGTTAAAACACAGCACATGATTTACTGCAGTGTTTGCTCTACTTGTCAAAAAGGCTCAAACCTTTTCATTTGTAAACCTTTTGCAGTCACAGTTTGCATACATGGACAACTAAAGGATGATTTCTCTCTTCTCAGATCAGCCTAAAGAGGAAAACTACGCATGTTTAAAATAAAACTGTCACAGCACAACAAGAGAGTTCCTATAATCACGGTTCAGCTCCTCATGTGGTCAAACCCCTGGTTGAAAGCCACTGCTCCAGTTTATAACATGGCCTACTTGTGGCCTCATATTTATTCACAAACTTACTTTTGTGGAAAATGGCTTCCACAGTCTTTACAAGGCCAGCACTTGTATAGTTCTGACAAATCTCAATCTTGAAATTCAACGAGAGAAGCCATAGCTGCGGTTTCAGCACAACACAATCAATGCGAGATGGAAGATTTCTGTAAGAAATCCAGAGATGCCACGTGGATCCCTGAGCAGGGTTTCTCCACCGGCTTCCACTCCAGTCATAACACAGCATGGATGCAGGACACATACTACAGCTCTCTGGCACACTCGCCTCCTGTCACACCACAGACTGCTAACAGCTCCGTCCCGTTGCATAACCCTGTTAGTGAAACACTTCAGCATCTGCAGCAGAACAAACACACCACTGGACACATCGCCGCGGCTTTCAATAGCAATTTTAAGATTAACACCGGCGGCTGTTGATGCCCCGCACTCGGCGTTTATGTTACTGGATTTACACAGTGAAATTATAATCAGATTAAAACTTCCACCGATACATGGCCTCCATTAAAATAAATTGTCAAATTTAAATATAGTGAATCTAAGAACTGTGGAATGTCTGGCAAAACAAAAATACAATCCTAGCCTGTGTCAATTTCATAGGCTGTTAAAATCACTTATCACAACTGTTGTTCAAAGCATTTTGTCTCACCTGCATTACTGTCCTGTGGTTGTGGTCCAATGCTACACAGAGGCATCTAAAGAAACTCCAAATCGCTCAGAACAGAGCTGCTAGAGTTGTTGCTCCACTGTTCTTTTCAAACAAATGAGTGAGATGCACAATAAACTGTCCTGGTAGAGGCTACATTACGAGCCAGTCTTTTAATGTTCATGCATAAAGTTTTGACAAAGACAGAACCCAGATTTTTAACCGATAAGCTCCTACTCAGTGGGTTTTGTCACAATTATGTGTGACCTCAAGTACTTTGGCAGTCCTCAGGCCCAAAACCAACTTCATGAAAAGAACTATTGTTTACAGAGGAGCAAAAGCATGTAGCTCACCTTCTATACCAGGGGTGTCGAACTGCGGTCCTCGAGGGCCGCAATCCTGCATGTTTTAGATGCTTCCCTTCTTCCAACACACCTGATTCAAATGATCAGCTCATCATCAAGCTCTGCAGAAGCCTGATAATGATCCTGATCATTTGAATCAGGTGTGTTGGAAGAAGGGAAACATCTAAAACATGCAGGATTGCGGCCCTCGAGGACCGGATGTCGACACCCCTGTTCTATACATATCAGAGACACTAAACATACAGGCTCTTTTAAGAGGAAAATAAACGGACAATTGGCCCAGAATACGCGAGAATTATTCCTCTGTATTGGTGTTGTGTCAACTTGCATTTATTGTAAATCCATTTACTGCCGTGTACCGGGCTGCATGATAAATCAAATGTTTGCTATTTATTATGTATTTTTTGTAAATTGGAATTTTTATTTTTACCCTGGGACCCCAGAAAGACTGGCAACCACTTTGTGGGAGCTAATGGGGATCCTAAGAAAGAATAAAGAACCTCATTGGGCTCAGTGGTGGCTCTGACCTTGTATACTGGCCTACTCCAAAAAATGCACTAAAAGATCCACATAAAACAAACCCAAAATAAAAAAAAAATAAATAAAAGAAAACCTGGCTGGATTAGGTTTAATCAAATCTAATCCACACAGTGATCACACAACAATCACCTCATGCATGTGCTGCATTATGACATGTTTTTTTTACTAAATTTCAGATTATTGTCACATTTCATAGCATCGTAACCACGCTGCAGACGCTCCTGTGTCCTTGTGTCTTAACTACACCTGTGTGTCGCTGCGTGTTTTTTGCGTGTACATGTGTTTGATGTGATTGATGTCCCTCCCGTGGCGCGGAGCGGACTGTGTGTCAGTCCCAGGTGGTGTGTGAGCGCTCGTAAACAGTCCCTTTGATTGAGAGGCCGTGATGCCTGTTTGACAGGCGGCCTTGTGCTGCCAGCAGAGCGCCGCATCGCCATAGCTACGCAGTGTCATGCGGCCATAGATACCCGACAATGCCGCGAAAGAGGACAAGGAGAGCTGCCACAAATAGAAGGTGGAATGACTGCATTAATTAGTTAATGAGGAGAAGGTTATCGGGGGATTTAATTACCACCGGGTGATGCATGCTGGAAAAATGTAGCTATTAAAAAAAATAATAATAAAAAAAAAATCAATAATGGATGATGTTAACTACACAAACTCGGGTTTAAAATGAATGCAGTATTTCAAAATAAAACACACAATAATCTGAAAAATAAACACAAATGTATAAGTAGATTAGAAAATCACTAAAATGGGATAATAATGGATTTACATTGCAAAAAGTAAAGACGCCCATTGTACCACTGCTACACATAAACAGGAACAACGTTATGATTCACTTTGAAAGGTCAATTGTGTGTAAATTATATATGAAAACAACAACAACAAAACATGATGTATAGTCTGAAAGTAAATCTGTTTCTGAATAGATATAAGGTGAGAATTAAGATATTCTTCTGCAAACCATTCTTCATGTTTTGTCCACACTGCCGGGTCCTAATAGCTGTTAAATGCTTTTTGCTACTGTGATGTATGTCTTGATCAGATGGATTACTAGGGGGTAAAAAAAAACAGCAACAAACAAAACAAATCATGTGGTAGGAGTATTTGTATGAGCCTGACATCACTCATAGTTTTAGTGGAAGGTAGGTTCTTGACCTGAAGCCAGTCTAGGCCAAAGTCATCACCATGTATACTAATAAATACCACATACACGTTGTACATGTACGTAAGCGTGTACATGTATGTATAAGGTGGCAATGCGCAAGATTCTAGATACTGGAATCTCTCATATGTATACAAATAAACCCACAAACTGAGGACAAAACGATGTTTTTTATTCATTTAATTCCATTCTTTCCCAAACCTGTACAAGGCTAGAAAGTCCCTAAATCCTAACTGTTCCCAAGTCTCTTTGAAAAAGGAAACACAAATTTTCTTTCACTTTCCATTAAAGCAAAAAAAATAAAAAAAAATAAAACCAAGGCTGAACTGCGAGATGAACAGTGAACCTTGTATGAGCTGAAACCTGATTAAACCTGATGAGCGAGTCCTTCACCTGGCTTTGGTTAAACCCCTAAAAGCTCATTTCTGTGCAGCAAAACTACACATCTGAACGTTTTCTCAATGAAAATAATCCCTTCATCATGTAAAATGCCTCAGATGTGACTCTTCTACATCACTGCCTCCTCTAGTTTGCGTGGATTCGTCCTGGCCTCTGTTTCCACCAACACTCGTGCCGATGACCTGCATCTCGAGCACGTCTGCTCACCCTTTGCTCTCTGTAAAACTACTCTGCACCACACAATGGCAATTTATGCAACATGTTTGAACCATAAACTACGAATTCAAGTAGTCGATGTATCAGAATGTCAATGCATTTTTGCTTTTTCAGCATTAAAAACGTAACAGTGAAAGACAACATCAGGTTTCTGCTTCATTTCATTATCAAGCAGCTGATAACGTGTCGCCAACGTTAGATAAAAGCTCAAAATTTCTCCTTTCACAACTCTGCAACACATTTCTTCTTCACCCTACGAGCTGACGGGATTCTTGGGTTTGTTGAGTACAAAAGCCCCAAAATCTAAATCCACGTTTTGGAGATGTTGCACTGCAGCGTCAAGCAGGAAACGCTCAGCCATGCCGTGATATGTCTTCTAAAAAAAAAAAACCCACACCATATGGACATGTTAACAAGGTAAAAAAAAAAAAAACCTTTTCATGGGAGGGGGTCTTTAACAGGGTTTGATCCCTACATGATGAATACAAGCATATGCACGCATAAACTTGCGAGTCATACATAATACATTACAACACAGAGGACCCTGTGTTTTGACAATCCGGGCTAGTGCTGCTAGATGGAAATTATTAAAGATGGTAAGGTTTTTAAAGGTTCAAAGGGTTCACATATCTTCAGTAGCAAACTGATTTTGAGTGTGATGAAAGCTAAAATTGAACGGCGCTACAAACACATACACAGAGTACACTCTCAGACACTCACACCTCATTCCCAGAAACATATCTCCTGTCACACACACCTCGCTCGCTCTCAAACCCGCCGTGATGGAGATTAATAGCAGCATTTAGAGCCTGCTGAGCTCCACCTGTCAAGGCTGGGGCCCCCAGGGCAGCTCCGGTCTGTGCCTAGGAACGAGAGACCGTCCTGGGGCAAGATCCATCATGGAAGTCCGCGACAGGCTGGATCTCCGGAGCCAGCCTCCACAGCTGGACCACCGACACGGGGCCATCCGTCCAGGATGACAGGCACGCTGAGCGAATCCAACTGGAGCAGACTCGATAGCTGCTGGATGGAGGAGTGTGGGGTCCGAGGGGACAAGTGATGGCTGATATCAGGCGGCTGAGAGGGACTTTGGGTACTTTTATACGAGCGAACGCCACGATGTGTGGAAATGTGTGTGTGCATTATTCTGTTTATATCAGATCTGTTCTATTTTGTTTATTTTTCTTTCTCTTTATGAAGTATTGTGCTTGAATTCTCAATAATGCTTAAGTATCATATATGCATTGCTTATTCTGTGTGTGTATATGTGTGTGTGTGTAGTTTGAAATAAATAAACTAAACTAAACTTAACAATACTGCACGTGCGAAAAGTTCGGACGCAAAGAGAGCTGCTGAATAAACTCTTCCTGCCTTCGTATGCATCCCTCTGACGCTTCAAACGTTGTCTGTTTACTATTGAAGCCATGAAGTATTTGTTGTGTTCTGTAGGTGTCACAGTGATTTTCAACTGTCCAGTTTAACCAGACTGGGTGGACACAGATCAGAGATAAGCTCCCAGTTGCTGCTCTGCTGTCTGGCAAAAGAAATGGTTGGAGAGACGTGGTCGCAGATTGACTCAAATCAGTTTCATATAATCACCGAGTTATAAAGTCTTATGATGTCAGGCCGTAGAAAAGCACCCCACGTTAAATGGCATGTTTATCAAAGCAACAGCGTTTTTCTATTCTTGGGGTATTTTCCAAGAACGCGGCGGAAGGAAACTAACTTTTAGTGCCTCCTGACAGCAGCGAAATCGGTGTGTTTAGACTTTACATGGCCAACAGTGATTATGGGGAAAATTCTCTTTAAATAAGTTATGAAGCTAAAAATAATTTTCAAACAGGTTTCACTGCTTTGTCGAGAAGAATTTCCAAGAGTTGTGTGGCTGCGGCGCCTTGACGGCGGAGGTTTGACAGCTGCCTTGACCTGTCAGTCACTTCTATTACAGTATCAACAGCAGCACGCCCACAGAGCGCTGCTGGATGCTGACTGTTTGCAAGCCTCAGTGCAGAGGCAGAACAATGGCTCCTATTTCCTTACCCAGCATTCCTCTGTCAGGCATCATAAATAGCATGCTACGCATTTTAGCATTTTTATTTAAGGACCATGGCTTTGACCTCTGAACTCCTTAAAATTACTTTTACAAGCTACTGCAGGAGGAGAAAGTCTCACAGATCTGCAACATTCCAACGTCTAGAAGTTATGAATTACTTCTGACTTGTGTTCTACTCAAGGCCTTGTACGTAGCAGGGTTTTTGTAAAACCGAACATCCTCCCCCCTCCGTCTACAAAAAAACGACGACCGGGACATACGGAAATCGTCACGCCATTCCTCTGGGAGCACGATTTCCGTCTCCCACCAGCTGGCAGTGGTCTGACCCAAAACCGGCGACGGTGTCTTTGACGGAGAACATGCCTCGGACATGAAAAGGCAAGGTGGTGGAAAATAACCGTCCTTAACGTCGTCCTTCGCCTGTGTTCTTGTACGTGGAGCGGTATCTGGGTTAGTTACTTTTGAGGGCGTCCACGCTGCTTCCAAATATAAACACAGGTCGCATATGTGATATAAAGAACATATTTTGTCGCAGGCAGACATACATACATACACATACAGACGCATAAACAGAGGATTCGCAGATCTTCACTTTGGTCGGAGGTTTTTGAAAGAATCGTTTTTAATGCCGTGGATGACAGGCCACATCGTAGAAACATATCTTTGTTTTGTGAGACACCCTGCTACATGTGGACAAAGCCTCAGTCTAATGTTGTTTGGTGCACAGAGCCCCGAAAAGTGTTGCATGAACGTTACCAGGAAACATACGAGCATCACTAACGACACGCCAAAAATGCAATCTGTGTGTTCGAGGAACCACTGGAGCAAGACAAAACAAGAGGCAACAAAAGCTGTGAATCGAACAGAGTTTACTTAAATCATCACTTCGTTTGTCTGTGTGTGTAGTTTTCTCCTGTCTGGGAGCGCATTAATCCCAGATCATGCATAATCGGGTGACTTTTGAATAAATCTGCTTGTAATCATCGTCTCAAGCTCCACGTATCAAGCGTCCGATAATGTTTGTGGTTTTGCTGCAATCAGCTAACATGCAGTTATCGTCCCGATCTACAGCGGTGGCCTGACTGCTGCTTGATATGAGAGATCATATGATTTTTTTTCTTCCCATCAGATTACTTCAGTAACCAGATTACATGTCATTTGTGCTCCCCACCCACTGAACCACTTACTGGAGCTTTAGATAAAGAGGTGGTCTGCATTTTTCTTTTGTGGCAGCAGATTATTTTTGTAATCTGATTCCATGTAATTAGTTACTCCCTATCCTGGCGTATCACTAGCTGGAGCTTTAGATAAAGAGGCAGCGTGGAGAGGCTCTGTTGACGATCAGCGCGGCAAAAGCTACCGGAGCTGTTGGCTATTAGCATAATTAATGTCATCGCCGTAATGCACTCCGGTTCGGAGACAGCCTGCTTTCACGCGCACAGACGCTCTCGCATTTGGGCCCGAGCGCTAAAGCAGAAACACGATCAGATCCTGCGATACGGAACCAAAGGCCCGACGTGGAAGCGCCACATGTGATCTTCTGCTGTTTAGTGTCGCCGCGACGACAGGAACAGTCGCTCACTCGTATGTGCAAATCGTGCACATCGTGTCCTGAGCATTAAAATAAAATCATACACTGTGACGTATTATGTTAAAAGCCGGGGCAAGATAGGTTAGATAGAACGTGGGCCTGTGTGTTAAAGATAGCACAGGATGCCTGAGGGGGTGTGACAGCAAACCAGGCCTGCCTGCTCTTCCTCTCTCTTGTTCTCCCCCCCCTCTCTCTCTCTCTCTTCTTCTTCTTTTTTCTCTTTCTCAACACCTCCCAATTTTTTTCTCGTCCTCCCTCTCATTCTCTTCTCTGCACCACACAGCTATAAAGCAACTGTAGCTCTGAAGGCGAAGCACACGGAGCAAGCTGGATCTCTCTCAGATTCCTCTCTGCTCTTAACCATTTCAAATCTCTGGTGCCAAGGACACCGAGCAAGCTTAGAGTGTGAAAAGTAAAGCCACTTAGCGAGGAAAATAAGCATATCACATGGAGTGAGTTGGCGTGGCTGCGTTCACATCGACAAATGTGTTGGTGATTTGACACAATTCCGCCATTTCTGCCAAGATTTGATGTCTTCTGTCTTTAAAATAAACACGTTTCGTCCCGGCCGACCAGCGGAGGTAGCGATACGTTTATTTCCGTGACCTGTTCTTAAAAAAAAAAAAAAAAACGATTACATAACGTGGACACATGGCCGATCGCTGCTTATCACACCTGAGAAAAACCGGCCAATCCAAAGGAGACGATGGAAACAAGTCGCTCTCTGTTTCGGTGTTACCATCGATAGGAGTGCTGCGGGGTGGAGAGAACACCACAACAAAGTGCACAACAGGAGTAAATCCCTGTTTGCCTTCTATGAGGAAAAACTAAAGATCAGCGTTGTCGGTGAGTGAAGCTGACACCCAGCAGTTGTCTGCTTTTCACAGCCTCTTTGCACAGGTTGTATACAGCTGGCATTAGCTCCTCAGCTGCCTGTGGTGGCAGCCCGATCAGTCGGAACCTCATTTTTCCACAGGCGGCACAGCCAGTGTTATCTTTCACTTAAGCATAAACTTCTCCGATAAGAAGACGCTTTTATCTGTAAATGAGCTTGTTGGTTTTCAGTTCTGCTGCTTTGTCGGCTACTTTTTCTTGCAGGTGATGAAACGTGGCTCCTACTGCAACGCTAATGCCCTGCTACTTGTCTTCTGCCATCACCTCCACTGAAGCTGGATGCCATCCTGCAATCATAGAAGCTTCTTTGCATTTGTAGCTGGTGTTTAACTCACTACATCTTGTGCCTGGACTGATACATCTCTGAATAATCTCTGTGTATCACACTTCCTTGTTTGTTTTTGATCCTGCATCTCATGAGCCAATTTGGAGATTTTTGAAAAGACACCTTTTTTTTCCCCCTCTCCTCTCTTTTCTGTACCGTAGGCTTGCATAAGGGGATGACATAGACATGACAGTGTCAGCACAAGGCCTGACCTTTTCACCCCATACAGGATCGATATGTAAAAATGTAGCCGGGGGCAAGGGAAAGCTTGAGAGTCGTAAAAAAAAAAAGAGAAAAATCAATTACGAAACTGATGGAGACAAGTGTAACCGGTTATAATGTCTTTCCTTTGTCTCGTCCTGCGTCAAAGCTGTTAAAGCCTATATGATGGGACTTTAGAAATACCGAATAGTACAAAAAAATGAACAAGTTTAAGGAATATACAGTGATGCAGATTTCGCAGGGAGAAGAGAACGAGCATGTTGTACAGCAGCGAGCATGCATGAAAGCTAGCTAACTGAATAAATATAGAGCAGAGACAGTAGTGCCAGGGAATGTTCTGCTGTGCTTCTTTAGAAACAGCTGTTTGTCTGATACACGGTTTCAGCTTCACCTACCACATGATGCGCTGCGATATGCGCAGAAAATCGCATGTCTTGAACCCGAAAGCCTCAGATGGGAGGACGAGTGGCTTTGAAACTTTAAAGAGGTGGCTAAGTTTAGGCCAGGGGATCGGAGTTTAATGTCAAGAAGTCAAACGGCAGGATGCAGCTGACAAACATAAGGAGATAATTGGTGATCAAACAGCAGCGGCAACCTTCAGTGCCTCAGGATCGGGGGGTTTTATGGGAATTATGCAGGAGTTGTGCTTCATTTGAACTCTTAGTTGTTTGTTGGTAATGTTGTAAAGACCGCTCCCAAAAACAAATCTGCATTACTTACGTGGAATAGATGAAGATAACCACCTGACTGGAGCTATACATGCTGCCAAAGCTTTAAGGTTACCGATGATCTGCGGTGACAAGCCCATTCCAGTTGGCCTTACAATAGCTCTTAA
This sequence comes from Stegastes partitus, assembly GCF_000690725.1. NCBI lineage: Eukaryota > Metazoa > Chordata > Actinopteri > Pomacentridae > Stegastes > Stegastes partitus. Next base: position 503,350 of record NW_007577946.1, on the reverse strand, counting down.
TGATACACCGGGGCCTCGCGAGGATGAATAACAAGGTGTGTGACAGGATCGGGCTGCATGGCTCGACCGATGTGACAATGTGAGCTCGCAATCAGGGGGAGTCACGTCACGGCGTCCACGCCGCGGCCGCATACACACAAACAAACACACACGAATTAAGTGCATGAGTAACAGGCAGGTGCTTCTCCGTGACACACATCACGCCACGGAGAAACATGTAGCTCAGCAACATGTCAGTCCGCATCATAAGCGCTGCTAAGACTTTCAGGTATTGACAATTCCCAAAATGACAACCGGAAGCGGTCGTATGTGAGTTACACAGAGTGAAAACAGCAGCTAGTGTTGCACTCAGACAGTCAGCCATGGGAGAAATCCTACAAATGCACCGAATCTATGTCATCAGCACATGGCTTTGTCCCGTGAATCAGGTGAATCTGCAGTCTGGTACTCTGTGATTGAACCAGAGTTGCGTGTGTGCGCGACGTGACCCTCTGCAGTGTGTCAAATGTGTGCTTTCACACATAAAGAGACTTTTTTTTTTTCCCTTTGTATGATTCAACTCACAGTCACACGTGCTTTCATCTCTATCTGTCTCTCCATCGACTGCTTCTCTTCGTCCCCACAAAAGACACGTCTACGCCACATTTAAAGCAGTTTTCTGTCCATCTCAGGCCCCTAGCATTCAAGCGTAGCATTTTTTTGTAGCTGCAGCTGTCCAGAAATGTCCAAAAAAAAATTGAATTCCTCAGTATGAACCCAGTGATCTATTTTATTTTTAGACCTGACTGAGGTTATAGACGAGGCTGCATGTGGTGCAGTGAGGATTCAAGTTCACTTAATGATCCTTTTTGAGTTGTTTGAACTTCTTTACAAATGTGGGTTTTCTTCCATAACCCTTCATGCTGCATCTACGTGAGTCCATTTCTTAATGTCGGCCTTCTACCAGAAAGGAACGACACAATCCATGCCCCTCATTCTATGCCAGAACACAACATTCATCAGATTTCAACAGTCACATTCTGACCACACTGCGAGTAAGAATGCAGATTTAGTTTGTCGTAACTACCTTTACTGCTGATGCTGCTCACTGGCTGTCACCTGTTTGTCACTGGAACCAAGAACAACGTCCGCCACATGTATTAAAGAGGCAACAAAGGGTGGAATTTCTACTCAAAATAAAATAAAACAAACCCTCGACTGGACTGAATCGCACAGCCGACTTTGAAAGCTATGGAATCTGATCCCGATTCCCTTCAGTCTAGTGCAAGGCTGGTACAATGACGACGACGACGACGAGGGCAAGACAACCTTGTGAATTTTTCTTTTTTTTTTACATATTTTTTTTCTTCTTCATTTCCTCGGACAGAGTGTAAATGGCAGCAATTATGCGCTCATGGCAGGGCTCGGTGGCCATTAGAATTAGCCGTGCACCTGGCTGGACCATGTGTGCCCTGTGTAGTCTGGTGTGGCTGTTTGCTAAGTGGGCCGAGCTGCTCTCTGCTGGGACAATTAAAAGACCATTCTGCACACACTGGCCATGACAGACCAAAAGGACGGCCCGAACCCTGGCGGACGTGTCAGCCAAATGATCTTGTGGGAAGAAGCTGCATTCATTTCAGCACGCAAAAACGTAACATGTATAGATAGACAGATAGATAGATAGATAGATAGATAGATAGATAGATAGATAGATAGATAGATAGATAGATAGATAGATAGATAGATAGATAGATGGAGTGTATGTGAGATAGTGCGAGCGTTGAATGTGTGGAAATGGATGCAGAGCACATACAGAATCGTGTGGGCATGTGAGCGTATGTGTAGGCATGTGAGTGCAAATGCAGGACTGTGTGAATGTGTGTGTGGGCACGCAGGGATCGATCTGCTTGTGTGCCTGAGCGGGGTGTTGTTGGTGTAGCTCTGCATGTATATATGGCTTCTTCAGTATCTCCTTGCTCACCTTCCAGGCAGCAGGTCCTCCAGAGGCCCGAGTGCGTCATCACCTCCTCGTTCTTCTTGCTGGTCTCGTTCTCGTTGGTGCTCTTGATCTTGCAGACGCCGCGTGAGTACAGCCAGTAGTCTGTCCCCACGGCGATGGTCATGAGGCTGAAGGCGGCGAAGGCCCCCACCGTGGTCAGCAGCATCTGAACTCCGCGGTCAAACACGCCCATGTTGCCGCATTCCACGAAAGGGGGGCCCCCTTTCCTCTTGATGTATAGGAAGTAAATATTTGTGAGTTTGCGTCGCCACGCCAGCTCGGAAAACGGGGGGTGGGCGGCGTCGGGCGGACGACGGTAGCGGGGGGCCGCTGGGGGGGCGGGGGAATTAGGGGAGCTCGGGGGAAATCGTATGGTTGGTTTTTGGTGGGGGGCAGCAAACAGGTGAAAATTAAAGATAAGGTTGAGGATTTGAGGTGGCTTTTGCGGCTGTTTGGCCCAACAGATGGGTCAAACAGACTTTGGCGATGACGACAGAACCCTCAGCTGCCTAAATTCTAGTCCTCAAATGGCAGTAAGTTGCCCTGCTCTGGAAAAAAAAAAAAAAAAAAAATGTTGACCTAAAAACACAGGCTTCTAGCAGAGCCCACAAGAGACCTGGTCTGGGATCTAGGCCTACTTTGTTGAGTTGGAAGGCCTCTAAACGTCAAACTCTGAAAAAGGCCGAGATAATGAGAAGATGGAGGATTTCGCTCGGCTTCTTCTCGGTGGCTGTTTCGGGCCTGGTTTTGGCTTTCTGAGCTGACTAAAGCAGTAGCATGTATTACAATCCTCACAGCTTCAACGGTGTATGGAATGATGTGTATGTAGCGCTTCTTGTCCCCCCCCACACAGGCCGTCACATACAGCCTACACTGTCATTCTCCTGCTCACACACACAGACACACACACACACACTCGCTCACAGACTTAAACTTTCACACACCTGTACATGGACGAGCACCCGCATGCACGCAGTGTGAATTAATTCATACTGAAAAGGGATGAAGAAACACGGGGGTGGGGGTGGAGTGTGGTTAAGACTAACACAGTTGGCGGCCTGATTTCTTTAAAATAGCCCCCAATAGAAACAAAAGCAGAGACCTCCAACGGATGATGACACAATTCAGTGATGAGATCTGACTATCTTGATGCAACCCAGTGGATCAGTGAAGTATGGAGGTTCATCTCGGGCATTTCTGAAGAATCAGGCTATCACATGTATTCTGTGGGAAGAGGGTGATGGGAGACAGGCAAGACAAGACAGGCAGGGCCCAGAATATGTGGAGAAAATCAGGACTGGATGTGCTGGAAGAAATGAAAGAACAGATTCAAAGCGGCACAATCAAGCGCTTCCCCAAAAAAAAATCAAGGACAGAATGATAAATAATGGCAAATATCAGCCGGTACCATGACTGCCATGAAAACCAGCCATTCCTTAAGAGATGATGGAAAATAAACCAACCAGGGACGATCAACCCCCCTCTCCAAATAATAATAAGAATAATTTAAAAATAATAAAAAGGAAAAAATCAAGCCAGGAGGAGAAGAAAAAATATTAAGTTATGAAAATCAAACGACAGCCTGCTTAGTTTTCCTTTTTCCTAAAATTCTGATCCCCAGTTTCCATATGTGGTCCCTAGACCTTTCTCCGGCAACAGTGGAAATCTGCTATAGGGGGATACGGGCAGCGGTACCGACGGCACACCGCGGAGAGAGGGGCGCATCCAGGCGGAGAGGCCGAGCATCACCGGTCATGCAGCCGGTCGCAGGAACGAGGAGGACACGGAGGGATGGACGAAGCTTCCCGGAGCGTCAGAGCGTCTTCCTCCTGCATCCAAACGATCCTAGACGGTTATATCACGGCCAACCGGAGAACAACGAGCGCACACACACGCACAGCCGTCTACTGTCATCACATAAAAAATGATGAGAAATCATCAAAAAGCAGCAATTTGGTGGCGAGGCTTGTCAGGCGTCGGGGGGGAGCTGTGTGCGCAAAAATGAGGAAAATTTTCAAGACGAGCAACACACCAATCCTTGGTTTCCTCGGTTTTCTTCTTCGCAGAGCTGAGATAGAAGTGGAGAGAGGAGAGGAGGAGGAGGGGGTGGATGATGGTTAGGAGCAGAGGATGAAAAAAATCGACACAGCCAGAGAGAGAGAGAGAGAGAGAGAGAGAGAGAGAGGGAGATGTTCCGTGCGCAGCAGCAGCACTTTACGCAAAAACAAGCGCACTGCAAAAAATGTCTTTTTCAAGTCAGTTCATCTAAAGATTCTGAATCTCTGTGTTTCATTTATGAAAGAAAAAGTAATTGGCCTCACGGTGGGGAAAAAATTAAATAAAATGTCCTGTCCCGTTGTTTTTTTGGTCGTTTTCTTTTCTTTGGGGTCTTTTAGGGGTGCTTTACTTTTAACACAGTTTCAGCATTGAAGCAGCATAGCACAAACGTTTCCCTTAATTTTTTTTTCGGAAATTTAAGGAAAATTAAAAACCATTTGGGAATAAAATGATCTTCAAAAGTAGATTAAATGGGATAAAAGAATAAATAGACAAGAATCACAAATCTACCGACTTAAAGAACTGAAAGTATAAAAAACATTCTCCAAATTTCCATCCATCCATCCATCCATCCATTATCTATACACCGCTTAATCCTCACGAGGGTCTCGGGGGGCTGGAGTCTATCCCAGCTGACTCAGGGTGAAGGCAGGGGACACCAATTACCCTCAACGTGTTTTTGGACTCGTGGGAGGAAGCCGGAGAACCCGGAGAGAACCCACACTGCACGGGGAGAACATGCAAACTCTACGTAGAAAGATCTCAGTGCCCCCACTAGGACGCGAACCGACGACTGCGAGGCAACGGTGCTAACCAACTGCACCACCTTGCAGCCTGAGGCCAAAGATAAGTCTCTAAAATGTTTGAATTATTCATTTCTATGCCGAATTTCCTGTATAGCTAGTACGCTTTATAGCTCTCTAGTTATAGAGCTCAGTTGCAGCTGTTTGTATGAACATTATTCAGACATTTATTTCTAATTGTAAAGGTAAAATACAGCCAATAATAAAGCAGAGGTTTCAATTCAATTCAGTTCTGCAGCACCAGTTCACATCATAAGTCGTCTCAAGGCGCTTAACATGTGATCATGAAAGTCAGATCAAGACTGTGTCATAGAGGGAGAAACCCAACGAACCCAGAGATTCCCTTTGAGCAGCAACAACGGTAAGAAGAAATGTCCTTTTATTAGGATCTGCCTCGACCAGTTCATGTGAGGGTAAAGGTGAGCGAGGAAGAGATAGCAGAGAGAGAGCAACAAGCAAGGTTGGTGAAGCCGGTAAACGCAGAAGTAGCTCCACAGTAAGCATCAATCTAAATTACTTAAGAAGTGAAAGAAAGAAACACATTTTAAGCCCATTAGTCTGTCCATATATGAGCTTTTACCGGTGGAATGTTTCCCATCTTTACTCAACCCCTGCAGGTCCCCAAAAATGGAAAGCCTTTGACCTCAATGTTAGCAATGACACTGTTAAAATAAGATCTGAATGTAGAACAAATCCCTTATTAAGGATGATGCTGTTGCAGCTACTGAAGGAATCCCAGACTTGAATGTACGGTTTAATCCAGTTGTTTATTTGCTTGGTGAGACACGGCTCCGTTTCATCAGATGCTTCAGAAGATGTGCTCTCTGCTGAAGCTTCCTGCAGCATCACCAGTTCCCTACTACCCCCTGGGGTGCTGCTCTGTATGTGACCTCTAACATCTGACCTTAGAGATGAAGGGGAGGGGCAAGAAAAAAAAAAAAATAAAAGACAGTTGTCTGAGCGGGATCAATAAGGTGTCAAATTATCATCATCGGTGTGTTATGATTATTTTCCAGCAGGCTGATGCATGTTTTAAATTCCTTGTGAGAGGGAAGACACAAGTGATGAAAGGGGTGAGGAGCAGTGAGTGTAAAACACCTGACAGAGCGGTTAAGGGCCTGGGTGGCTTGAACAGAAATAGATGGGCGAGGCTGTAAAACTCACTGATCCATGCACTGTATGCTTGACTCTGTCATATGTTTCACATCCCCTCGCCTTGCAGAAAAGACAATGATTCTAATGCTGTCACAACCACTCAAATATATTTCCAGACATGTTGCAAAGACCTTTACAGCACGTACCGCAGAATTAATTCCCTTAAATGGTAAAGCATGGTATGGGTTCCTACAGATGACGTGCAAACGTTTGGAAATATCTGGATAAATGTAGCCCTAATCTATATGTATGACTGGATTGCTTCTGTATATTTTTAGTTGAACCGCTAAATATGTTCTGCAGTTTGTGTAATTGTTGTTTGTTTGTGTTCTAACATCCGTGGTTACTGCTGCCTCTCCGTGGTGCTGAAATGGACAGCTCCTTCAGTGCATCCAGAAGCACGGCAACTGTCTCCCTCTTGTGATAGGCTGCACTGTAGCCACATGGTATTTTCATGGGGATTGCCAGGGATATAGACACAGATGCACACACACACACTCACACACTCACACACACAAACACAAAGATACTCGGTGCAGCAGGGCTGGCTGGGATGTAACTGTTTTCCTCTCGACTAGGAGGTGAAGAAACAGATTTCTGCTACGATCGGTTTACTGCGTGAATCGCATTAACGTGTCGGTGCAAATGTTTTAGTTGATCGCTGCTTCTGTTTTTTCTGGCCCCCGCTAAATGCGATGTTTAATCTCAGGAGCGGTTAACTGAAGGATAAATGGAAAAGCAACAGCGGAGTATCAAATATCACAGCTTCTCGACGCGCTGGTGGGTCAAGTGGAAAAACAACCTCTTTCTCTAGAAATTACAAAGTAATTTGACGCTGAAGTGTTAGCAGTCGAAATCACCGAAAGAGGTTGCATTAGAGAAAAATGTCAGAACCCAGCAGGATGGGATTGTGCGCAATTTTGTCCATGCCAGATCTCTTATGATATTCAACAACAGGAAGAGATGAGTCACAAATGAACGTCTCAAGGCCAAGTCGAGATGATGCTGATGATGTGATCAGTGTTATTTATTTCTTTTTTTTTTTTTTAAACTTTGGAAGCTCCTCCAGAGCCACAAATAACATTATACTGCTGTTTGCTGTTCCGTGGGCTGAGCTGTAGCCCTCATGTCAAATAAGCTGAACGATGCTGGAGTGTCCCGTTAATGTAGGTACGTAGAAGAATGACAACTAAGGAGAAAGCAACTGAATTGTATTTCAGCTGCATTGACTCTAAACAGGGAGACCTTTACTTAAAGCGAGTGATTACATACTGACACCAAGAATTCTTCCAGATAAGATGAGTTCTGACGTCTCAGATGCATGCGGCTCACATCCTACACATAAAGGAGCGACATAGCTGTGGGCTACGCGGTACAAAAGGCTAACTCGCACAGGAGGTGCCATTCCTATTCCACAACATTTCAAGATTTCTGGGTACCAAAGTTCAGATTTTCCACAGTTATCTCTCGCTGCCATTTGCAGCCTCTGATATGCAAAGTTGTTCGCTGCAGCTTTAGCTACGAGGCTGCCACCGGTGCAGGCCTGAAAGAGCAATTTGGGGAGCCGAGGTGTGAATGTATAAGATGAGAGTCGCAGTGTGGCGGCTGGATCAGCCTGTCTGTTCATGTCTGCATCCATCCGGCGTGTTTGGGATGATGTTTGAGGCGTTGCTGCTGCTGAAGTTGGTTGTTAGCATTGTTTTTGGAGGATACAGTAGATAAATCTGAATATGCACCATTTGAGGGAGATGATATCGACAGGACTTGCTTTTTTTCTTGGTCAACATGTGCCCGTTAGCATACATCCAACAGGGAATGTGCAACTTATGCTTTTGTTGTTTTATATTTATTATTTTTGTCTCAGGGCTGCAAGGTGGCTCGGTGGTTAGCACCGTTACCTCGCAGCTAAATGGTCTGCACTTATATAGCGCCTTTGTCCTAAGTGCTTTACAATGTGTTTCTCATTCACCCATTCACACACATATTCATACACCAGTGGAGAGGTGCTGCCTGCCATTGGGAGCAACTTCGGGGTTCAAGGACAGTTTGACTGTGGAGGGGCCGTGGATCGAACTGCCTATAGTTGCTCAGCCCAATGCTTAAAAGGCTTAGTGACTGACGCACTCACTTCCAACATCGGTACTGTGATTTCTATTAAATAATGTCCGACGTCGAGGATAGTCCAACTATTTGTCTTTACTTTGCTCACCCATTTGAGTCCACAAAGTCCATTCAAATTGAACCATTCACATTTCTGTCAGCAGTGCGATGGTGTTTATGTAGCCTAGAGTAGCGTAGCGGTCAGAAAACCGTCCACCCCGTCAAGCAACACCTGCTGTAACAAAGGTTCCTACCTAAATACCCACCGCTGCCTCATAAATGTACCACACCGCCTTGTGGACCAACCAGCATCCAACACACACACACCCAAACATACACACCATCAGAATGGCCATTACACCACCAACCTTGCAACTGGAGGACAACCAGCTCTACCTTCTGAGCCACAGCCACCCTGAGCTAGAAGGTCCCCGGTTCACGTCCCGGTGAGGACACCTGGGATCTTTCTGTGTGGAGCCTCCATGTTCTCCCCGTGCAGCGTGGGTTCTCTCCGGGTTCTCCGGCTTCCTCCTACACAGTCCAAAAACATGCTGAGGTTAATTGGTGATTCTAAATTGTCTGTAGGTGTGAATGTGAGTGTGATTGGTTGTCTGTCTCTAAGTGTAGAAACTGTGATAGACTGGTGACCTGGGTGGGTCCTCACCCGGTTCTTCCTCCGACAGTCCAAAGAGATGCAGAGGTTAATGGTGACACGACCCTGCAGAAGGTTAGCAGTGTATAGAAAGTGGATGGATGTTTTTTTCCCTATGATTTGCTCCCTTATGTTCTCCTCCACTAATTCACTACATTATTACACTCTGGCTTTTGTCTGCATGAAACAAACAAGGTGTTGCTTCTTATGTCAGTTTGTGAGCTTCAGAGGTGCAGGAAACTTTCTGACTGAGCCTAGTTTGCTTTTTAACCCTGTTTTCAGTCTTCAAGCCAAAGCGAACCAGCTGCTGGTTTTAGCCTCATACTGAAGGAACCGGTTTAAAGGTATGTTGGAAAAAAATTCCTCAAATATCAAACTTCACTGATCCGCTGCCTGATAGTGTGTCACGCCACCAAAACAGCTCTGACCCACCGGGGCGTGGACGTGGACCTCTGAATCTCTGCTGTGGTGTATCTTGGAAACAGATCCTTCGCAATGCGAGGCCCCAGGGGATAGGCTCGGTCCGATGCAGCCTGCGGATGCTCGATGAGATTGGGGCAGTTTGGAGGCTGGGTCAATACTTTGGGTTCTTTGTTGCATCCGTCGAGTTGCTGGAGGTTGCAATGATGTTTAGTCAGGTGAAAAATGTTGAAGTAACGTCCACATGAATGCCCGGACTGAACGTTTCCAAGCAGAACGTTGCATTGTAGCCTCACCCTGTCACTGTTTTGGCTGATCAGTGTTTGTTGTTGACGCATATCAGTGACAATAAAACATCGAGGATATCTGGTCATTGAGGTGATTTAGCACAGCTGCATTCTTTAAGTCCTAATAAAATACCCTTTCTGGCGTTTTCCAATTTGGGGGAGAATCTTCTCTCTAAGGTCATTGTTCCAAAAAATCCAAAGTGTGCAAAAGACGTTGTAATTTGTTAAGTGAAGGAGCTTAAGTTTCCGAAATAATTTAGAAAGTACAGCACGGTATTATGATATTGCACTATCAATCATTCTGGAAGAAATGGTTGAACTTATTTCAAATGAGCAATACCTCATTTAGTGACGCAAATCCTTAATAACGCCTCAAACACCGAGCGAATTACAATTAGAGTGACAAACAAAATCGGAGAGATCCCAAAAAAAGAACACCGGATGATGAGTATTATGAGTTTTTTCCTAATAATTATAATAAAATAAAACCTCCAAAGAAGAGATGATAGAGTGGGAGGAAGAAAGTGATACAGAGGGATAGAGACGGAGCCATAGCGGCAGAGAGAGAACAGTCTGCCATGTTGGCCGCCCTCCCTCCTCCTCCTCTGGGGTCTAGAGGACATGTTTAACATTCTACTCTACTCCTCCTCCTCTCCTCTCATCCAGCCACAGCCTCAAGTCCCTGCTGCACTCTGGTTACTGATGGCCAGAGACGAGAGGAGAGGCACAGAAAATCCCTTAATCATGACCAGCACGCCATTGTTACTGCATTGTTGTTGCTGCATCCTATGAACTCATTCGGCTCCGGCTTGCTCCGGCGTTTTCATCCTGAAAAGACTTTCAAGGAACGCGTTCAATGCGGCATCACATGCGGTTGTACAATCAGCTTCCTCTTTTTTGCAGAAGGATGAATGCAAAGTTAGGTGGCCAGTTAATGCATATAGATGTCTGGACAATGTAAACCTTGTTTCATATTGTAGATTATTGACGGCTTATGTTTCCAGAAAGTGAGCTAAATTCTCTCGCTTGTTGTTGCAACCACCAGATTCAACACCAGCTACCTTGCCAGCTAGTTCACAAGCACAATAAGAACACAGTTATCACTCCTTGCAAACCACATCACAGCGTTTCTGCGTTGTAATTTTCATTGTATTAATAAAGTAGTACTGCATAGCCAGACTGTTCTTTAGCACTGACACTGTGTAGAAAGGTCTGGTTGCACCTCTTCATCATTCTGCTATAGGAGACAAAACAAAAACAAAGCTCTGGTGTGGTTGTATTTAAAGAGTTCATTTGCAAAAACAGATCTTCACAAACCTCCAGAAAACCCACTTTTCCATCGTCTACCTGAGACAACATCAATCAAACTTAAGTTATTTCTATTGTTGTCATTTCTACTGAGTCAGATCCACTCAGCTTCAGTTTGATTGATATTATCTCAAGCAAACAACAAAAAAATAAGTTTTCTGAAAATCTACAAAAATGGAATTATCTGTTTTTGCAAGTGAACCCTTCATTTCTTTAACCCAGGGATCTCCAGCTCCAGTCCTCCTGAGCTACTGTCCTGCAGGTTTTAGACGTTTCCGTACTGCAACACACCTGACTCACATTAATGGATCATTAACAGACTTGTGTAGAACTTGACAACAAGCTGTTGGAGATCCATTAGTTAGAATCAGGTGTGTTGCAGTACGGAAACGTCTAAAACCTGCAGGACAGTAGCTCACGAGGACAGGAGCTGGAGATCCCAGCTTTAAGCCAATCACAGTTGTCTTTGGTAGGATGCGGTGATGATGTCAGTACAAAATAGTGACGTGGGGGATTGTTTTGGTGGAACATTCTCATGCAGAAAGCCGAGCACTGTCATTCAACCAGATAATTTATAGAAAAAAAAACTGCCAGGGTTACTGCATGATCTACACATTTGGTAAAACTTGAACTTTTCTGCATGTAGGTTGTTGCTGTTGTTGGTGCACATCAAATTAAACAACAGAACCTGGGATACAAGAATACATAAGCCATTTTTACATGTCCCAAACACAAACACCAACCAAATGAATTAGCAAATAAGGACATCGATATAGCGCCACCAAGTCAACCCACTCGCCACACATCAGGGCTGAACTGGTTAAACCTGCAATCTACATCCAGTGAGTCCGACTGCCAGATTCAGTAATCAGAGTCATTATATCACCAGTGTAACTACGTGTGACATGAAAGGAGCCTTCTACTGTCTTTCAGCTTTTTGTTTTGGCTTTACAGTCCACAGCACTGCTTTGGTTCAGCCTCTGTGTTCTGTAACTGCAGAAAACTAGTTTCTGCACAAAGCACAGATGAGCTCACAGCCTTCAGTGTGGACGACAACAGACAAAGTAAGAGACCAGCTTGTGAATACATGTAGCATCCACAAACCTGGACTTCTTTTTCCTCCTCTCTGGAAAATTAGCAGAGATAAAAGGAGAAAAAAGGAGTGAATAGGCAGCTTCTTTCTAACATGTTCACCACATAAGCTTTATAAGATGATAATATGTCAATGCTGTGTGTGCGGCTAGTTTCTCTGCCCTCAAACGGACAATTAAAACTGTGCTTCGTGGTCACCCCCCTTCAAAGGTCAGCCTTGTTAGGAAGGTTTGCAGCTGGTCTAGCGAGCAAATTGAAGTGTCAAATTTGATCAGAGATCAACTTAAGATTACTTTCTTTTGCATTGATCACAACAATTCTGCCCAGCCGAATGTGATTCTGCTGACATAAATGGTTTTGGACACGTACTTTATCTCATTTGTGTATGAATGTGTGAGCGTGTGCAGAGGGCGGCTGCACGAGCATGTGACCTGCATTTTAGTTTGAAAGCGATAATTTATGTAGATCTATGAGTATTTTAAACACAGCAGATGTTGCAGACACATACACAAGATGTATCTGTCTTCTTTAGACTAGTTCAGCTCCTTTCTTGTCTTCTGTTTCCTGATTTTAATATCTCTCCTTCTTAATTTTCCCTTTTTAACTCGCGCTTTTTGTCACATCCCCAAATACCTCTTCTGCTCTCCATTCTACTGCCTTTCTTTCCTTCATTCTTCCTCTCTCTCTCGCTGCCCCTTGTTGCCCGAGGGTAAGCCAGGGTGTCCTGTTCCTCTCACTCTCATCACAAGCTTCCAGTTTGCATGAATGACTCTGCGTTACCTGCTGCAACCTGGCCTACTTCGAAAGTTCCTCCTCTACTCTGCTCCAGCGCCACCAGCAAAGTCACAGCCAGACAGAAAGAGGTGGCGGGCTGGTGAATTAGCAACGTGGAGGGAGGAAGAGAGCGGAGAAGAAAGGAGAGAAGAAACAAAAGTGCTCAGCTTTGAATGTATTTTTAAGAGCACCTTCACATTGTGGCAGTACTCCACAGAGGACAAGCTGTTTTCAGTGGGAGAACAATGAGGAACTTTGTGCCAGCGCTGATGTAAAGGGCTTCATGCTGTAGTGATGGAGGGGGGAAAAAAAAGACACCAAAAAGGCTCTCAGATGGGATGCAGCCACATCTGTTTGTCCATCTGTTCTTTTTGTTGACCCGCTCTTCAGAGCTTTCCTCCTCAAACTGGACATTTTGGAAACTGTATGCTTGGTTGATTCGCTCCACTTCCCTGTTTGGCTTTCTTCTCATTCACAGCGGAAACATTTAAAATGAAATCATTTAAATAAATGTCACGTCCACATTCATTTTCAGACATTACTATAATTACCCTCAACAAATTAGACCATCATTGAGATGACAGCCAGTCTGTACACTGAATTAAAATGGGTCAGAGAGAATGTGGAATCTGTTACATTTCTGCAAAGCACAAATCTGGAACTGTTATTATTATTTTTTTTGCAATCTTACACTTTACAAGCTGCAGCTTTATTCTCAGTTTCCAGTTGGTTCTTCACAGAAACTGACCTGGTCAGAATAATTTTTTCCTGTTATCAAGAGCTGTTACCAGAGGGGTAAACAGCAACATGCTCATTGTACTCGCAAAAAAAAAAACGAAAGCACGAGAACTACATTCTCTTTTAAAGAGCATAAATTGCTCGGCTACAGCTTTGATCATTTATTCAAAATGAATTCGTTCATCGCAAATTACACAAAGCTTCTTAAAGGATATTTCACCCAAATCTCTGCCCCTCTCTCTTTCACACGCAGGATGACCCAGTTATCTATATCGCTATCAGTGTGGAAAGTTTCACTGTTATTTTCTTCCATGTTTTCTGATGTTAATTAAAGGAGATCTCAGAGTTTAGGTCGAACGCTGCACTCAGCCCTCGGTGCTCGTAGAAGGCTTGTGAATCCTCAAAAGCAAAAATGAAGAAACCATGAACAGACTTCATTTCTCACAGTGCACGCTTGTTTATTTATGCCCAAAATGTTCATGCATGAATCAACAATTCCACTGGAGTGGTGTCTGCTTGGGATTTTCCTTTTGCACGAAAACGTACTTTTTGTTTTCACCTGTTCTTGCTTCTGTTTTCGTGCGAGTGCATTCGCCTGTTTGTGTTGTTTCAGCTTTGTGACGGCATGTTTTAGCGAATCCGCTTGTGTATTTTTAATGTAAATACAATTTTTTGCTCTTGACTCCCAGGCTGAAACCTATACTATAACTGATAACTACTAAGATAATCAACATTTTTCCAAATGAGGAGTGACTCATGACCTTTAAAAGGCTTCCGGGGGTCACCAGACAACGCGTGTGCCTCCGTCCATAAGCCGTGGGTCGTATTTAAATAGGCAGATAAGTGCAGGAATGAGTATGATGAAGGGAGAAGGAAGAGACGGGCTAATTGCTGTGGATTTTCAGTCCTCCACGGTATTGTCTCGCAGACCCTGCTGTTACTAAGGTGAACTTCTCTCTCTTCCCGTCTCCTGGGTGAACGAGGAGGGTCCCAGGGCGACCCTTCCTCCTCGGAAGTCAGTGTTAATGGGGCCAGAGGAGAAGAGAAAGAGAGAGAAGGTTGGGCTCTCAATCAGGATTTCTTTTCCTCTCTTTTTCAATCTCAGCTTTTTCTATTTTCAGGCCTTCTCTTTCCTGATTTTTGTCACTTCCAGATCTGACTTGCTGGTTGCCTGTATAGTGCTGACTCTCTTTTCACGGTTTGTGTCGACCGATGCTTAGTGTAGATGATCCTGAGGTGACACTCGTCCAAGGACGCAATTTTCTGAACATCAATGTAAGCACCGTGTGTCATAAAATATTCTAATAATATCTTTTAGAGTTGAATGGCGGATTATTTTGGGCTCCCCTGGTTCCAGAAAATTCATTTTCAATTCATCAGTTAATTTTCTTCATGGACAATAGGCGGCACAAAACGGTCCCAGCTGATGTTGTACAAATGATCAGCGAGCTTGTTGGAATTTCTGGATGCACATAATGACTCCTCCAACAACCAGGTTTTGTTTTTTTTAGCAACACAAAATTTTGACCCCATTTTCCTCTAAAACTAGTAAATGTGGTTTGGCCCACTTTGGCACTGACCCCCTCAGTTAAAGAACACTGCATAGACATGCCAATAAAGGAAAATAATTCTCATTAGAGGGGGTCTTTAACAAATGCAAGTACATTAATGCCAGCAAGGAGACGTGAATGTTGCCTCCCTCTCCAGTGGATAATGGTTGATCCTTGATTTGGACTAAGTTTCTGTCAATTAGCGTCCAGCATAAAGAAGTCTGTTCCAACCAAAGGCCCTGACTTCAAGCTACCACGTCTGAATGAAACATCCACCCTGGTGAGGTGTCCTTGATCCAAACTTCTCACCAGCTACATAGACGCTAAAACTGATGCTGTTTTCTGGTCTCCCTGCAGAAGGAAAAATCTAAACTTTACCCACTGTGCTAATGAAAGAGAGATCATAGCATCAGTGAAAGGGATTCAGATATAATACGTCTAAATGGATCGGGATGACTTTGTTTGTCATGCAAGCACAGGAGGAGAAGGTGATAATATGGTCCCTGTGGAGAAATCTATTTATTATGGCATTAAATAGCAACAGGAGCCAATAAAGACTGAATGCACATAAAAGAAAGTGTCACATTGGAGGATGTTCTGCTGCAAGCTTCACCACTGTCATGTCACATAGAAACACATGAATGGGCAGGTGACACCAGCACAACAAGAATGTGTAGAAATACACATTATAAACACACATACAAGCTCATGCTTGTGCCAGCAGGACAAAACACAGTTTTCCTCGACTTTCCACTCATCAAAATCTTGTTCTAGTACAACAGCTGTTTGAAAACTACATTTAATGACGACTATTAGGAAAGAACGAGCACAAACCTGCACTATCAGGCAAATCTGCTTTCTTCAGATGTTTGGTCTGTACCTTCAGGGAGCTAAAATGGAACCAGAACATCCAGGTTTTGCTGCAGAACTAAAAGAAAAAGAAAAAAAAAAGAATTATATAAATCCAAATCACATTAACCTTTGTGATAACTCAATTACAACAAACCCAGCACTACAGCACATCCTAGCTCGCCAGTATTTTGTGGTGTTCACTCCGTCTAGACAATGATTTTACTATATATTTCTTTTAAATGACACAGTATTGCGGTTTCGATTTTAGCAGCCATTCCCCCGAAGCCCAGCGCTGCACAGATCTCAACTTTGTCAGCTTGACAGACTGACGCCTTCAGTGCAAGTCGTGAATTCTACTTATGACTTGTCTAAAAGCTCAAATATATCTGACTCGACCCTTAATAATTTGGTAGTGCTAATAAAATTGTGATCATAAGTGCCTCATGAGACATTTCAAACCAGACTTTGTGGACATGGTGACACATTGTTGAGGCACAGTATTTTTTTTTTTTTAATGTAACACAATGAAAGCTGCAAACACACAACCATCTCACAAAAAATGTAAACATTTCATTGAGTTTTTGGTTTTGTGAGTAGACAGTGAG
>NW_007577946.1:475224-485882 GCF_000690725.1 Stegastes partitus | reverse complement strand
CTCTGCTGCAAATTGAAAACATATTGATTCTCCTCATGCTTCCAGGGAGAGGGGGCGAGAGACAGAGGGAGAGAAGGAGAAAGACAGGAGCAAAGAGAGAGAGAGAGAGAGAGAGAGAGAGAGAGAGAGAGAGAGAGAGAGAGATGGGTGAGGAAGAGAAAGAAGAGGATGAAATGTGGTGAAGGAACAGAGAGGGCAAGACAGTTGCCTGATGCCACTAGCAACTTGTGTGTATGTCTGGCCTCTGTCTCATGGACACACATACATGCATTGATTCACATATTAAGACAACATCCCATGGGTTGAGGGCTCTATTGTCACCATGGCAACGGGGTCAGGGCAAGCAGCCGTACGTATTTGCATGTGTGCGCGTCCTCTACATGTGAGCGCATGCTGTCATGTCCAGCTGTAGCGGGGAGAGGCCGCAGGATGCCGATGAGAGAGGACAGCGCATAACACGTACAGATGTGCTGACTGCACAGTTTCCATGGGAACAAGCCCCCCTCCCCTCCCACCACCACCACCACCACCACCAACCAACATATCCCTCCTCCTTCCATCGCTCCTCATTGCTCTTGCAAAAGCTTGACAAGCTCTTCTAATGCTTCTCGCTTCGTCTTTATGTGTGTCCATTCGTTCCTGGTAGAGCTCTCACATCGGCTACGGCTCAATCCGTCTTGTTCGGGGTGCGCGCGCGTGTGTGAGTGTGTGCGCGTGGATGTTAGTAGGTGTGACATGCTTGTCTCATTTTTTAATCAAGGATGAGGGTGAAGACAGGAGAGTGTGAAGGAGGTGGTGGATATTATCAAACAGAGTGGCTCCCTGTCCACAGGAACAACACAAACACACACATCGTCCGTGTGCACAATCACAGGCACTGCTGGCGCCCTGTTGACGAGAACTGATTTATGGTATATGTGTGCGTTATAACTACTGGAGCTGATGATGAATGATATTTTCGTCTTGTCCGCTGTATAAGAGCTGCCATCATATGGTTGTCTCCTGCCACTGCATGTATAATAAGTGTGTTGATGCTGGGGTATGTATGCAGCGCAGTGTGTGTGCAAATGACACGCTTCACAGAGCAGTTTAGTATAACTGCCTGTGTCTATCCATCTATATGTATCGCACACTCAGGTGACCTTCTCCGGTCTTAGAAAAGTTTGGTTGTATTTTGAACTGTTGTCCCACAAAACTGTTGATTAACTTTCACAAAACTCCAATCTAGTGTAAGGCTTGATAAAAACATATCTTAAGTGTCATTTCCGTCCATAAAAAAGTAAAATGAAGATGCAAACATGTTCCAAGGTGATTTCAAGTCATTTCTTAGACTGTCTTTTCATTCAAACGTAATTTAAATCCTGTCCGCTGTGAAATCCAATTACAGAAATAAATTTTAAGCAAGTTATATGAGCATAAACTCAATCATCTCATCAGCCTTTTCTTGTGTAAGTTGTAATTTTCTGCTACAGCAGGGCGCTTGCGTTGGTAAAGCGGAACACTTCAAGCATTACAAACCTTAAATATTTATTAAGATATATCTGTTCAATTCAGATTTCGTCCATGTATATATTTATACAGCTGCGTTATTCGGTAGTCAAGTAAAATAAAATCAATTCATTGTCAACATAGCTAAAGCCGGAATATTACTGTTTGATTAAGAATAGTTTGGACAGGGATGTCTTTCCCTAATACTATAGATCTGAACAGCGCTCCTTCTCAGTTTGCTCTGGTGCTCTTATAGCTCCGGCAGATTTTTGCCCTCCTGCTTTTACCTTCTCTC
Organism: Stegastes partitus; assembly: GCF_000690725.1. NCBI lineage: Eukaryota > Metazoa > Chordata > Actinopteri > Pomacentridae > Stegastes > Stegastes partitus. The sequence goes on along the minus strand of NW_007577946.1, from coordinate 484,099 downwards.
CCTGGCTTATTCTTTATGTGAGGAAAGGTGACAAACAGAAAGCCACTGTTGAAAAAAAAAATCTCATATTAAATGTCAACTAGAGTTTACCTCTCAAGTCAGCTGGAACAAGAAGATCAAGAAGCTGGACACTATCAGACACTATGTTTGCTGAAGCATGGTGGTGGCAGCATCATCATGTAACAATGATTCACGGCAGCAGGCCCTGAAAGACGTGAAAGGTTTTTTTTTCTTAATTCTTATCAAAAATGGACAAACCAGCCCAGCCCCCCCCCAATCTACCTCACATCCACCTACGGTGAACTCTATTTAAATGTGCAATATCATCAATGACCATGCTGTGCAATATTTTTCTATATTCATACTGTACATATACCTTATACTGTATATATAAAACTTATCTTATTTTATATTTAAATCTCTTCTATTTTTATTTTTTGCTCTTTATTTTGTTCTTTATTCTATGTTGCACTGAAGGAGCTGCTCTTAATCTCATTGTACATGTGTATAGTGACAATAAAGGCATTCTATTGTATTCTATTCTACTATTTTGATCATGATTTGATATTTTAAAAGCAATAAAAGTGGAAAATCTGAAAGGGGATGATTAGTTTTTCATATTTAAGGTGTCTCTGGAGCTGGAGCTACACGTCTCTGATCTGCCGTCGCTGACCTCACTGACCTCTAAAATGTTCAGTATTCTGTTTGTACTGTTTGTTCTCCATCTGCTCTCCTGCTACCCCCCTCCTCATCCCCACTCTCACCCCAACCAGTCGAGGCAGATGGGTGCCTTCCCTGAATCTGGTTTTGTCAGGCTTTCTCTTTCCTCCCCATTAAAGGGTTTTTTTTGTTTGTTTGTTTCCTTCTCACCATCGCTGACTGCTTGCTCATAGGTAATCCAAAAGAACTTTGGATTGTTGGGTTCTCTGTTTAAAATTCTTCCTCTTACTGTGTGAAGTGCTATGAGACGACATATGTTGTGAATTGGTGCTATATGAATAAAACTGAATTGAATTAAAGTATTAAAATACAAACTGCTTTCAGGTTTACTGATTTCTTGATGTGGAGCAGACGTTCACAGGGGCAAGAAATGCAAGATGCTTAAAAGATGAGATTTTAGAAAATTTGAAATTCAGCACATTAAAGATTTAACCAGTGGTTTCCAAGCTTCTGGCCTCTGATGTCTTACAAAAAGCCGTGTGTAGCTGGGCTTACTATTCAGGTGTTTATGAATTGTTAAACGTCGGCTTCACTGCCCTCTTGCCCTCTAAACTTCTCACATGGTTTCTTGTCAATAAATGCTCAAGTGATCCAATAACTCAACAGCATTTTTTTTTTTAAAAGTTGCTGTTTTTTCTGCTTTCCTCTGACATTGATTATGTGACAAGCCCTTAGATTCACCTGCTGTCCTTCCCTCCTCCCTTTATATAAAACTGGATATAAAGTAGCTACAACAATAACATACTGTCAACACTCTGGTGCTTCAATATTAGTCATCTATAATTATCCTACATAATAATATGTTAGAGACAGTGAACAAACTCGTACCTTTATTTAAACACTTTAACTACATTTTGTTGCTACATTGCTCGTGCTTATGTACTTCTCCTTAAGTGAGACATTTCATTCAGGGCCTTTGCTTTTAAGGAAGAATTGTTGCATTGCTGGTTGGGTATTTAAAAAAAAAATAACAAAACAAATATAGGATCCAACTTTCTCCCACAATATAATTCTCTTTAATCTAAAATGTCCCAGAAAGCTGAATCAAGCTGAACCTTCCCAGCTCTTCCACTGCCCTACACTTTGCTGCCCTCTAGTTGATCAGTGTCCAATCATCACAGCACAATACTGAGCAGTCAAACGTTGATATTTTAAAGACAACAACAAACAAACAAATAAAAAAAATGCTTGGCAGTTATGGCTTTTGACCTTGTGTGGAAAAAAAAAGTATGACTAAAATTAATAGTAATAATAATAATATGAAGAAGGAAAAAAGAAAGAAAGAAAGAAAGAAAAAGACATGTTGTTGTTATTATTATATTTATGATAAAACAACTTTAGAAAGTCTGCTAATTGATGATGCTAGTGTAAATTTACCCCAAAGATTTATTGACAGTTTACTAAATCTACTATATGCTTTGAACTTGCACAGCCGAGCATCAAGTAGGGTATTTTTTTTGCATTTTATACTACTTTATATTTCATAAGGAGTGCTACCAACCTCCGCAGAAAGTTTGAGATAACGACCAAAATACGTGGAGTTTCACTGAAGACGAATTTTACAGATGCTGATTTACGACAGTTTCACAAACACACACACGTCACACTTTACGGTAGACTGAGCAAAGGCAGGAAGCTGTCAGAAGGTAAGTTACCGAAACAAAAGTACTCTTAGTAGGTCCTGCTTTCCCCACTTATACTAAACAACCTATAACACGGTTTTGGTTGATTTGTCTTGAATCTTTTGTCTGTCGTAAAGTGTTTTAGCCGCCGAACACTAACAGCTAACTGCTGCTAGCGCGCTCACATGCTAGCTGGTGGCTCAAGTCACCAGTCAAGCGCTCAGTGTAGGAGTTGGTGCAAATGAAAATGAAGGGAAAAAAAGATATGAGTTTAATCCTGTGATGCACAACGTGGGTCAAAAGTAAAACGTTTCATTTTAGTCAAAGTGTTGATAATTTTAGATTTTTTTTGCAAAGAGTAAAAAGGTTAGATTTTGTTTAGCCACTTCCTGTTTATCAAGGTACACAGGTGATAACTTAAATGTTAACACAACAATAAATACAAATGAGTAAATTTAACCACATGAATAAAAGTAAGCAAAGATTATCTCACCTCGATACACGTTAAATAAATACGACGAGCTGCACCAGAGCCAAGCTTGTGCACCAGGCTGAGGTGGAGGTCCTGAATGACTGACTAGGACCAGAACCTAAAGCTGTTCACCTCAACGTCCAGTCCGTCAGCCCTCCGGAGCAGGTCATCAGGAGTGGGTTGTCACTCACAAAGTAATGATAAATAAAAGTTTGTTAAATTATAATTTAGTCAAATGAAACGTTGCTTTTGAATTGTGGTTGAAAACAATAATGAAAAGAAAAACACATAAAAAAAAAACAACAAAAAAACTGTCCCAGACAAATGAGAGCACTTTGCTGATGAGCAGTGGTCCAGAATACCTGTCAACAGGTGCAGAAGTCTGATTGAGAGTTACAGGAAACACCTGATGGCAGTGATTGGCTGAAAGGGTTGTTCAGCTAAATATTAGTTCATGGGTCCCATCATGCTTGCTTGCTTTTGTTTTTGTTTTTAGTATTTCTATTGCACCACTATTCAAAAGGAATGTCATGAGTTTCATTAAATTTATTATTACTTTTGTCAATTTCAACTTATTTCAGTGACAGCTGTTTTTTTTCCTTCTTTAATGGGAGGATATGAATACATATGAGGACGACTGTATCAACAAGCTTCTTTAAGACTACACCTGTATACCTGTCCTACACAGCAGACTACAATGAATGCAAAAAAAATGATATTGCCATTATTCTTTAGGCTACTGTGATATGAGTAATTTCTGAATTACAGAGCATACAAAAACGATAATGTCATTTTTGCTGTGGTCTGTACCAAACAAGCATGTTTCCTTATATCTGTATGCGTCTGTATCCATGCTTGGGTCTGCTGACTAACCAGTGTGTGTGTTACTGGCTTAGGCAATGCGCATTGGACTGCCCAGTGCAGAGACGCTGCAAGGTGGATCCTTCAAATCTTTGATTTTGGTGAGTGTGCAGATGCCTCTAACGCAGCTTGGATGGTTTGTTCGTGTTTGTTAAATTCTAGGCCCTTGCTTTGCTGCAATTGTTGGTTGGGTTTAATCTTGTCCCGTGGTTTCTCGTCCCAGACAGTACTCCTGAGTGTGTTTATGTTCCAAGTGCTGAGGACTGTTGGACTGAGGGCGTTCTCCATGGCATCTGAGACGTACACGTCGGGCACACACTCTGCCGCTTTTGTCACCTGTCCTAATGACACAGTGGCCAAAGACTTGGCCAGGTGCTTTAATCAGCAACATCGTTATGCTCTTTCTGCCATTTTCTTGTCTTTTAAACATAATTATAGAATAATGCACAAAGTAAAAGTTCTGAAAGATTGATCTTGATGTCTTTTGCCCTCACTAGGTGGACATAATTAAAATGCTTGATTGGAAATAATTTGAATTCAACATCATAGCAGATGTTTTAGGTGTCCTCAGTTGTGTTTGATTCCTTTTGTTCTTCTATCTCACAGGGGTATTGTGGAAAGGAAGTTAGCTGCTTGTGTTAACATCATCCCAGCAATTAAATCCATGTAAGTTCTGAGATGGCCAGTTTAATGTTAAACCAGATTGTGCCGGCGATTTCAGTACGCACAGGCTGTTTTTGGTTAAAGGCATTTTAACTACAGGATTTGAAATACTCGACCTTATACCTGAAATCGATTTGTTTTCAGATATGAATGGCAGGGGAAGATTGAGGAGGACAATGAAGTGCTTCTGGTGAGTTCTGACTAATTCTTGTAATTTACACTTTTTTTGAAATGCAGCTAAATTGTATTCCTACAAGTCAGGTGCAGGTACGATCACTGCTGCGATTATTTCTAATACTTACTTTATATAATTACTATATTTGCCGTTACATTGACTATATCTGCAGTACCATTTTATTTTAAATGACTAAAACTGGATTTTTCCCATCAGTCTACAGTTTATAATATGCAATGAATAAGTAAAAACATGCTTTTAGATTTATTTTGCAAATGAAATAAAAATCAAAAACTGAGATCTGCTATTTAAAAGGTATCCAGACCCTTCACTGTGACAGTTCATGTTGTGATTGAATGCCTCCTCTTTGCTTTTATAATCCTTGAGAAGTGTCAAGAACTTGAATCGACTCTACTTTTGGCAAACTGATTGGACGTAGTTCTGAAAGGCACACACGAGTGAAGACAAAATCGAAGCCATGAAGTCCAAGAACCTCTGGGATCAAATCCTGGTGAAGCATGGATCATTGGTATGCAACCGTCTCTAAAGCTTTGAGTGTTTGGAACCACCAGGAACCTCCATAGAGTTGGCCATCCGGTACAACTGCTCAAGAAAATAGATCCTTGGTCAACAAAATAATGCAGCAGTCTCTCTAACAGAGGTTCAGAAGTCCCCCCTGCAAAGAAGGTAAAACCTGCTGGAACACTTCATCAATTAGCTCTTTATGGTGAAGAAGCCAGATGGAGTCAATAAATTCTGAGTAAAAGGCATGACAATCCACTTGGAGCTGGAGGGATGAATGCAGCCAAGTAGAGAGGCTCTTGATGGAATCCCGCCCTAGAGTTCATCAACCTGAGCCTGAGGACGTTATTTACCTTTCAGTGCTGCAGTGAACCAAAGCAAACAGCCCAGACAGTCCTGGAGTGGTTCCAGAACAGATCTCTGACTGTCCTTGAGTGGCCCCGCAAAAACCTGGACGCCACGTAACATCTGCGGAGAGACTTGAAGGTGGTAGATCACAGACGCTGCCCATCAACTCTGATTAAGCTGGGGAGGAGGTGTTTGAAGGGGTTGGCTACAAAACGCTGAAATAAGTACTTTTGTAAATGGGAGATCTGAGTACAGTCGTGATAATCTGACCCTTAACAATCTGAAAACCTTGCTATCCGACAGGTTTTTAGAAAAAATGAGCAGAACCCACTAAAAATAGCCTTAACACACCGACAGCCTTGGATTCCGACTCCGCCATGACATTTAATGTCACCAATCAGGATAACGGCGTATTATCTGACTGAACAATCCCACAGATTGGCTACGTTCACACTGCAGGACTTGATGCTCAATTCAGATTTTTTGTGAAATCCAATTTTTTTACAAGTTCGTTCACATTTCCAATTAAATACGACTTGTATGTGATCTGCTGTGTGAACTTCATACGACCCAAAAGTGTCCCGCATGTGCAGAAGAGGACACGACGACGTCACACGCAGCGAGCAGCTCAGTGTTTACGGAAGTAAACACGGATGGTGGCGATGGTGGAAGTACTGCCTGTGCGTTCTGGACACTTCCATCCCGTCGGCGAGCTCCCCCGGGGTGGAAGTGTCCCCTGACCACACCAAATATTCTGATATTCATCATTAATTGGGCCTGAATATCCAGAGACCAGAAAGTGTTATTCAGACCAGCCCTACTAGTTATTATAACAACATGAACAATAAATATTAACAACAAATGAGCCTTCCAGCATCAAGCCCTCCTTGTATCTCGACCTCCGTCTTGACAATCCGACAGCCTTGCTACCCGACATAAAAGAAGGTTTTACATTTAGTGTCGGATTATCGAGTCACGACTGTGTTTGATTTTTCGTAAATTTGCACAAAATTTCTTGTTTTTTGGTATTATGGGTTATTGACTGTGAACTGATGGGAGAAATGCCAGTTGTATTCACTTAAAATCTAATTCAGGACAGAGAGGAGGTGTGAATGCATTCTGAAGCGACTGCTCATCTAGCATGGTGCAGGTTGGGGAACAGTGTTATTAGTTTTTATGAACAAAAAACATCTGGATGTATCAGTTTTCTATAAAAGACCTTTCTCATACACAGTTCCACAGGTTTAGACGTAACAGACTTGTGACTACAAATGATCTGAGCCTAAAAATAAGACTATAGAAGGCCTACAGTTTTTATAGCTGATCTATCATGACGTGTAAATAGAACTGTGTAAAGCGATGAGCTGTCGGTGGAGAACCTGGCGTCTCGCCTCTTTATTTACTCGCTGTTGAATGAGTCAGCACTGAAGCACACATTCTCAGCAGTGAGTGGGGGTTTCAGTATGCAGCGTGTACACACGGACCGTCATCAAACTTGGAATTGATTATTGATATTATAAGTCTTAAATGTGCCTGGAGAGACAGAAATTATTGGCAGCCCTGCGCTTTGTGGAGCGTAATGTTCCGCAGTGGTGCATTAGTGATGTCAGGGGCTGATTATTTGGGTTTGGAAACATCAAAAGCTTTCAAATCCTCCTATCACCTTCAAATCTTTGCAGTCGCTGATGACAAATTTCCGGATCAGACCAGCAACATGATACGTCTGCTGAGATCCAAGGAGGTCACAGTGACAGATTATGTAATCGCGGCGCCTTACATCCTTCACTCAGACGCGTCGGACTGTTACGAGCTGTGACCGGCATTAGCTTGCTCTTCGTGGCGTGCATCGCTCGGAAAGGTGATTGAGCAGAAGGGGGGCAGAGACAGACTCGGAGGGTCAGACCTGTCAAAAACCATGAGCGTTCATGTCCTAAACCCAGAATGTGAGTCACCAAGTGTCTGATGAAGTCTCTTTTCATTTAGATGATCAAAACGAGAAGTTCCAAGGTGCCTGCTCTTGCTGAATATGTCCGGTAAGGTTATTTTTAATCTTAAAATACAGCTTGCTTCAACATAAACTCGCAAAAGAACTTCATATTGATCGTTTGCTCCCTTCTCGGCCATCGTTGTCGAAGAGTTGAACACTGACTTGTATATGTTCTGTCTGTGCACTCGGTTGACTCCTGTTGTCTCTCCAGCTCCAACCATCCTTATGAGGTGGCTGAAGTCATCAGTCTGCCGATTGACCAGGGCAACCCGCCCTACCTCAAGTGGATAGGAGACATTGTCCCCGAGTAAGGACGGCCTGACACATGAGCGGACGGTTGAACAGATCGATGGGTGGATGTAAAAATTAATCTGAATTAATGTGAAATGTTTTCAAACCCAGACATATTCTGAACACTGCCATCCAAATCTGTGGTATTATCATTAGTAGCTGCATAAAAGCAGGAACATACAAGGTTCCCATTGTCTAACTTTTTTTTTAAATGAATAAAAAAACACATTTTCTAAAGAATGCTCCCTTTTCGCCCTGATTTCAGCCTTGTAAATACATGATGTCTCCCCTGTGGCATGTGTACCTCTAGAGGGCAGCGTTGGTCTGTCGTTTTCCAGCTTGATAAGCTGCTTCAGACTTGTTTGAACCTCAAAGTGTCAAAAGTGAACAAACAACATCAGCAGGCTGCAGTTTGAAATAAGGCAGAGGACTGGTTTTCATTGGTTTCAAGTGTTTCTTAGTGAACATGTGACAACAGTTACATTCATGTACACATCACATACTTGAGTATGATGCAGTAGTTCAGCTGACAGGACTGCATACAACACGAGGTTTTATTTACTGACCAATATCACCTGTAAACATTTATTTAGCCCACTGCCACCACATGACACTCGGCTTTAGTGCTTCACTAAAGCTCCGACAACATGGCTGATAATACAACATTGTAATACTGAGAAGATAAACAGTTATGTAGCACGGTGGTCTTGTCATATAGCTCGCCAATCAGGGCTTCCACCTAAATCTATACGCCTTTAAATACATAGAATTTACAATACATTACAGAACATACCTCTACGAGTTTAACCATCACAACTGATCCGGTTTCTTTACATTGCCTGCACCAGCATGTTCAGTCTGTTCAAAACTAGTGATGACTAATAATCAGTTTATTTACAGTGTCTCAAAATTTAAACATCAGTTCTTCTCTTCATCTAATGTTCCTTTTAATGTGTGTGTGAGGATATTTGATTGGAAATTAGAGGGAAAAAGACTTACAGAAACAAACATACTTTCTCAAATCCAGTTTAGACTCACTGAACATTTAAAGCTGAATACAAACACAAAGAAAACAGAGACGTTAACTATTTAAACAGTCACTGGCATTATATTGTTGTATTATTGCACATTTGTCACAGGTATGAGCCAAAGCAAGCTGTTACTTCAAAGACCTCCTCTGGTGAAAATCAACTTTTTAACCTTGTTAACCGTGT
>NW_007577946.1:468686-474214 GCF_000690725.1 Stegastes partitus | reverse complement strand
AGTCATTAGTTGTGTTTTCTCCCACTGGGACACTAGTCATACAGTGCATTAGCAGTTTTTCAGTATTCCTAATTAAAAAGCAGAAATCTAATTAAAGTTAAAATTAAAACATCACTGACAGTAAAGCAAGGCTCCAGATGAACCTTTTTACTGGTAGAACTGGTGCAACCGCCTTTCTCAGCTGGTGGCATCCGAGTCGGGACTTCTCCCTCTCCTCCGGCTGCCTCCTCTTTCCTCGATTTGTGTTTAAAATGATAGCTACAGACCGCTTTATCTTTGGAACGCACAAGAGCTGAATCGCTCATTTTATGCATCAGGAAATAGAAGAACTACTCTCCACCACTGTGGCTAGCGCCGGTGCCGGTAAGAGCGACAGCAAAAACTGTTCATCTTACACTCGCACTTGGTCGCAATCTGGAGCCCTGTAAAGTGATTGAAACCCTCACCACCAACATGTACAGGGTTAGTCTCTGATGGCCTTTTTGGTGTAAAATCTTGGCTGCTTACAATTTTAAGGAACCAAAAAACATTGTCATTGTCACGACTGAGGGTGACAAACTGAGACAGAAAACTCCAACAGTAACTGCACATTATGCTTCATAATACATGCAGCCATTTTCCAAGATTTAGTGTTTTTTAAATTTGTTCTTGCTTTTTTTTTCTGGTTTCCTTAGAGTTCAATTCAACGTGGTTGAAATGTTCCCCGCTTTTATGTTATGTTTTCTCAGACAAAATTACTTTCATTGATACCTGCAGACAGCTACACAACGCACAGCGACTTCAAAGACTTGCACATTGTAATATAGTCACTCCACGTAACAAGCAGGGACCACTATCCCCCGGAAACATCCTCTTACAGATAGCTGATGTCGAGCACCGAGTTTTTGTCCAAGAATTCTTCAGAGCCAGTGCCCTGCTCAGGCTTCCCCCTCTGCACCGCCTGTGTCCTTGAACCCTCTTTTACTCCGTTGTGGTTTCCATTCTGTGAAGTTTTGCATATTTCTCTCAGCGGCACGGCACCCTCTGTTCCGTTGACTTCCACCTCTTCCTCGCCAGAGTTGTTCCTGTGCACGCTGGTGGCTCCCTCACTTTTTTGCGGTTGGAGCACAATGCCGCCCCACTCCTCTGTGGGTCGCTGTACCTCGGTGCCGGCCCTGTCGTTGCTCTTCACCCTGCGCGAAGTGCGGCACAGAGCCTTCCTGAAGCCTCTCTTGAAGTTGTCAGACAGAAATCCGTACAGTATGGGGTTGGCACAGCTGTTCGCATACGAAAGCACAACAACGAAAAAGTAAAGCCCCCTGAAGTCCCCAGGCAGGACCACGAGGAGGTTGAGGATGTTGAGGGCGTAGAACGGTAGCCAGCAGAAGACAAACACCGCCACAACAACCACCACCATCCTGGTGATTTTACGCTCGGACTTCCTGCGTCTGGACGATGTGGCCTGCGCCCGTTTTCCAACGCTTCGCACCTAGAAAAGACAAGATAAAGTCAATTTAAACACACTTTTACAAATAAGTCTCATTGCATTGAATAGAACCTGATTATCTTGTCAAACCAACCTGTCAAATTCTATGTAACTCAAACTACACTCTTTGCATGGAAAGACGCTGTTTTTTTTTGTCGTTTGGTTGAACTGATTGTTACAGAGAGTACAAACAATTGCAGAGCTTTAAAATAAAATATTATTGATAGCTGCTTTTGCTCCCCAGAACAACATGTTATCCCTGGCACAGTGTGCTTTTCCATTTGTACTGTGCACATATTGCTTTGGCACAAGCACCCTCCAGCACTATTAGTAATATCGACACATAATAGTCCAATTATATAGGGTATTAGCATGTACCAGTGTTGCCGAGTTCATGACGAAAACGGTTTAAAATGCTTCCCTGCACTGCAGCGTCATTTGTAACGAATTCATTGTACATAGGGGAAACTGCACTTTTTTTTGCAAAATTATTCTTGGCAATGAGACAATGTCGTGCAATGAGGAGCGATTATCAACACTGGTTTTCAAAGTGCAAGTTCAGTTTGACTCATGCTGTGATCCTGGACACTAATCACCCCTACAAAAAGACAGACAACTGTTTAAATATCTGGTCCCTAAATGCATAAGCCTGTTTACTAACTGGAGTAGTTCGCTCGCACTCTTAAGACGCATCACTGCTGGGAACCAATCACAGAGCTTGAAATTCTGCGACGTGCGCCGTTAACAGCAGGCGGAATACAGAGTTTACGCTGCTGGCAAACTGACAATACAGTCTGTAGCTAGGAATGTGGATCAGTTCTGGATTAATTCAGCAACTATGACACTGTGTTTTCTTCACAAATTCAACAGTGAAACTTTTTTGAAAGCATGACCCCTCCTATTTGCCAAGGCCCATAGGTATTATAGTATTTGAGCCATCTGCCAAGGCAAAATAACAGAAACTGATTTCTAGGAGGTAGAAGTAATTAAAAGAAGTAGTCATATATAATTGGAATTGTTACATTATACATCTATGTGGATTGAAACAGACCATATTATTAAAGGGAGACATTTAAGTGGGAAAAAAATGACTAGAAATAGGAACTCCTGAATAATAAATGTAATCGTATAAATGCAGTCATGTGTACAGTGTGTATTGCTGTAAGTGTTGTACCTTGATGACGATCAGCAGGTAGCACAGGCAGATGACCAGCAGGGGGCAGAAGAAACCAACAGTGCACGTGTACACGATGAAAGAAGTCTTCCACACCTCTGCTGGTTCAGGCCACACGATGCTGCAGTTTCCATCATCCTTCAGGACATCCGCAAACACCACCACTGGCAGCACTACGACAAAGGAGCCTGCCCAAACTGTGGCACTGATTGCCTTGGCCACACGGGGGCGCCGCCACCAGGAGGACCGGATGGGGTGCACCACTGCCAGGTACCGGTCCACCGACATCACAGTCAGACAGAAGATGCTGGTAAACTGGTTGATAGCGTCCACTGTCATGACCACACGGCACATGAGCGACCCGAAGGGCCACGAGAGCAAAGCGTTCTGCACCGCCAAGAAGGGCAGACCCAGCATGAAAAGCTCATCAGCAATGGCTAGGTTGAGGATGTAGATGTTTGTGACTGACTCATTCTTTGTGTAGTTGACAACAACATGGATGACCAGAGTGTTCCCCACCAAGCCAACGATACAGACTATCCCATAAATAAGAGGGATAAAGACTCCAGCCAAACCAGGGAGGGATCCGGGTTTAGTTTTAGTGCAGTTTTGGCAGGTGGTGTTAAAGAGTAAAGAACCGTTGGCTGGGTTGAAACTGACAAGCGGTTCAGAGGGAGTGGAGAGAAGCAGGAAATGGGAGTAGGGTGGCGCAGAGTTGTTACTCCAGAGAGCTGTAGGGGCTTCCTGAGGCAGCAAAGAAACCTGGGTGGCCTGGATGAGCTCCATGGTGGTGTTAAGGCATATGAGACACCAGGGGTTGGTGAGATCCCATCAGTGACAGGTCAGCAGCCCTACGAAGAAAAGCAAGATTAGTGCATTTTGTACATTTCACACAGACAGCCAATCTGAACAGCTTAATGCAATAAAGGTGGAGATTGACGCTCTGTTGTGAAAACTTTGAAAGAGCTAAAGCAGGATAATTTCTATAATTATGCATTAAGTAGAGGACTAAAGAAAAAGAGGAAATTAACTCAGCAAAAAGACAAAATAAAATGAGTTACAGGCAATCAAGTTCTTTCCAGAGTTAAAATATGACTTCAAGAAATCTGAAATCGCAATTAAGTTATGACAATTTAAAGGAATGATTTTTACTTTTTTATTTTGTTTGCAAGAGTTAGATCAGATGACTGCATTCCCATATCAATGCAAGATGAAACTGTAGTTGGAGACTATATATAATTAGACAGATGTAGTGACGGTGATGTCACCCATTGGTTTGTGGACCACTGTTTTGAAGTAGTCCTTTGACGTTTGGCGTTTTCCACTGAAGCTTCCTGTTTAGTAGATGCATCAGTGGCATCAATTACAACATCAAGCCCGTGTGGATAGGTCCCAATCAGCTTTTTACATCTGGACTTCGCCATTTTACTCCATTCTTCTTTGCAAAACAGGTTAGGTTGCACTAGTACCATGAGCAAACAGCTGTTTTGAAGTTCAGCCACAACTCTTGAATTGGATCGAGGTCTTTGGTTCTAACTCAGCTGCTCCAGAACATTTACCTTGTTGTTTTCAAGTCACTGTTTTGCTGGAAAACAAATGTTTTCCCAAGTCACAGTTCTTTTGCAGATCAATCAGGTTGTCATGGAGGAGTTATCTCTACTTTGCTGCCTTCATTTTCCCCTTTACCTTTTAAAGCGCTCCAGTGCCTGCTGCCGAGAAGCATCCCCACATCATGATGCTTTTAAATGCACTGTATGTCCGTCTCTTATATAGAGTCCATGGCTATAGCAATCAGTGTAACAGCCTGTTAGGTAGCTGAGTGTAAAGACTGGAGACGGGGGAACAGCTGGCCTTGCTGTGTAAAGAAAACAGATTCTAAAGCTCCCCAGTCAACCTGTTAGTTACCTCTGTTGAGAAGTGTAAATTCAAGGAGCTGTGGTTTGTGGGGGGATTACTAGCTGGACAATTTCTTTGATGAATCAGTGGCTTCTTGGAGTTGCAACCAGCAGAGGTGTTGCACAGAAGGGCTAAGTCAAGGGTTGCAAGACAGTCAAAATTGGCTTCAAGTATGGCCACAGAACTCTTGTCTCTAGCTTTACTTTCTGACATATCTCTACTGTCAACTCTCTTGAATGGTCATGTTTGACTTTTGGTCAGATACAACTTGTTAATTGATATACTTAATAGGTATTTGGTAGGCATATGTTTGGACTGGTAGCTCTTTCCCTTGCCTTCTGTCTTTGTGCTATACCAGCCTAATGCACAGACTCCACTGATCTTCTCATCTTACTCTCAGCAAGAAACTATGTATTTTCAAAAATGTGAAACTACTACTACTTCCTTTAAAAGATACCAAGTAAACAAAGAAACAAACATTATACATCCATTATACATTTAAAATGGGGTAAATACCATTTTTAACAGGAAGCAAAAGAAAGAATAGAAAATTATACGTATGGACATTGACACATTGAGATTATTTCTTTTAGAAATCGTGCGACACCGTGTGTGCAGATAAAACGGTTGCTGCTGAGGATGGTGATATAACCAAAAGTTCAAAAAGTTTGGTTCAATCTCAACCCAGTAGCCTGACGAATACTAACTACTAATCAACTTAACAACCCTTCTTCCGTCACAACAAAAACAAGCCAGCGCTGGAACAGAAACATAACGTATCTATTAGTATAGGACTTGTTTGTGAAGCCATCACAGCTTCTTAATAATCGCCATGCCACACGCAGGCACACCCTCATCCCTCGCAGCGATGGCTAATAATTGGTGCTCTGTTAGGAACAAAATGCACTGACCTATCGAGAGAAAATAGCCGAGGCATGTCCTCCACAACCTTGACGTAACTACATTAATGCATATGTGAGGATGATGGGAAAA
>NW_007577946.1:445433-467883 GCF_000690725.1 Stegastes partitus | reverse complement strand
AAATATAAAAGTACACATCCTCACATAATGCAGTAAACATCTAAATATTGTTCTTTCTTGTGACTAAGAGCCATTTTGCAGCTGTTAATTGATCCAAACCAGGAAGGATTGACTATAGAAGAGCTAAAAAAAATAAAAAAATATGTGAAGGCTTTGGCAGTCAAACCCAAACGTGATCCTTTTAAGGGGGTGAAGATGCCGTGAACATCCCCCTGAATGGACACTGGTAGTGGTTGAGTAGGGGTGAAGAATGGCGCTGAAGCCCTGAATGGATGCGATGTGGGCAAGGGTGCGTTCATGGGAAGGAGCTACGGACCCCGGTCCTGATTAGAACCAGAATTAAATGGGTCGGAGGAGGGTCGCATCGATCCGGCTGACAGCAACAGACAAAGGAATGATTTGGGTTTTTTTTTTTTTTAAATGACAGCATTGGAATGGAAAGGTGGTGGCAAAATCTGATTGGTTTAACAGAGGGAGGTGCAGCAGGTTCAGTCAGCTGATGTGATGAGTTTCCCGTCAGGATCAATAAAATATTCAGTTTCTGACTAACGCACTGGAAGAAAGAGAGAGAAGAGATAAAAAAGTGTAAATGAATAGTATTAGAATGAGATAGTTGTTTGTTCTGTCTGACTATATAGAGTCCCTCAACATTCAGGCGATAGAAAGGCACGGGGCTCACAACTCTCCAACACATTAAAACAAGGTACCAATTAATCCTCAGTCATTGATTATTTTCAGGCAAAGACAGCTTGAGTGGCGCACAACAGTGCAAGCAATTTGGCAAAACTGTTTAGGTGAAGTAGCCTATTGTGAGAGCTCACAATGAATCAATGCTGTCATTGACTGGAGGTAGAATTGTACGATTTAAAATCAGCCAAAAACACTACATCCAATATTTCCACTTAAATCCCATTTTGTCAAAACCGCAAACCACCTTGTCTGGATGCTGACAGTTTATTGAAAAGGTTGCCTATTGTTATAGTTTATAAATGAAGGCGACAGAGACAGAGAAATGTCTGTGTACTGCAGGAACCTTTTAAATAGGTACATAACCTTGTTCTGTGATTTTGCGTGACTGTTTGGACTGTATTTTCTGAGTAAATAGCTTTCTAATCCAGCATGGTGACTTAACAAAGCCCATCCCCAGTCACATATAAAATTATGTTACAGAGTCCACATCCACAGTTGGAAAAAAATGATGCTGAATTTTAAAAAAAAAGTGCTCAAGATACACCTAAAAATGCAAATTCCTCCATAAATCATAGCAACTGCACCCTAAAGGACACCCGGTAGCAGCTGGTATTATCTGGAGAGGGAAAGTTAACACCATGAATGTCTGCATGCACACAGAGCTGCACCACATTTGCATCCTCTGTGGTTACACCTCCTCTAAAAAGGCTTTTCACAAAATCTATACAGCCGCTAAATGTCCCACTGAAGACGAGAACCCCCCCCTCACGCACTGGTAGCTGATAGCTGGCTCACATAATCACACAACTTGATTTCAGCCTCGCGACAGCCTCCCGTCGTAATCTCAGACAAACACAATGACACCAGACTGACGATCTGCCTTCCCAAAATGCATCGCCTCTTTTGTCGTCCATTGTGTGGCCGGCTCGGAGGGGGGAAAAAAAGACGTTGCTATGGTGATGTAAGGTCAAGACAAGGCTTAAAAGACCCTCAGCGGGACAAATCAAAGAGATAAAAGTGGGTCTGAATGAACGCTGATTGAAGAGTCAGTGGTCTTTACATTCGCATACAAAAGCAACAGTGATCACCGTGTGCGAGGGGACAGGTGTGTGATATATGCCTGTGTGAATGTGTGCATGCAAAGTCTGCTCAGTGTGCATCTGCTGAGGGTAGATACTAGTCCGGAGATGTCACGGAATAATGTGTGACCGGTTTCATGTTATTTACAAGTTGGATTTGTTAAATAGCTCATTAAACATCTAAATTTTTACTCTCAGCAAATTGCAATTTTAAAAATTCTGTTTCTATATACAACTAAACTGCATTTTGATTCACGTTTTGAAAGGAAGAGAGTTTGTCCCTGGATGGTAAGACTATGAGGAGATGCTTCCAGTTTAGAAGAGCCACACAGTGAAGTCAGAAGGTGGAAGGAAAAGCCCAGGAAACCGGTGCTCTCGTCTATGGGATCATTATTTTAAGTTTTGCTTTCATTGATGTTTGCTGTCATGATTTGGGTTAAAGTACATGCTTTCACTCACATGTGTAGAGCTTCCCCTCTATTTTCTAAGTCCCCACATCTAATATATGTTTGGCTGCCTGAAAAGGAGTGACAGCAAAGCCACAAAGCAAACGGCAAAGATTGAAGATTGTTGAGTAGAAACACGTTTGTAATATTTCATACAGAAATGTAGCGTAGAAGAATGCAGTTTCATAAAGATGACCAGAGTTTAGATTATTATTTCCACCTGAAACATAATCCAAGGCGAACATTTACATTCACCGACTCCTGACTTGCATGAGTCTTGCCCAGGCAGGCATCTCACAGTACAGGACACATGGAGCACTTGAAGCTCAACAGTTGTGGCACATGACAGTTATTCTTTCATAAAATCACTCTACAAATCTGATTCTGCTAAACAACATTAAATAGCCTTAAATCTGACAGGTTTACTGTTTTGGTTTCACCCTCTTTACGCTCTGTCGTATTTCCAGCTGCAGCAGCAAATGTCAAACGTACAGGATTGAATGTCGGACGTGTTTGAGGGAGTGAGACGACATCATGCAGCCCCGCTGTGAGCGTCGCTGCTTGCTCTCTGTTTTAGATTTTGTAGAAAGTCGCTTTAAAAATAGCTTCGGACGTCCACAGCGGCTGTTTATTTGTAGTACCCTGTAAGATTTATCAAATGTACAGCACATAATCAAATGGAGAAATTTACTCACATAAGAATTTGTGCAATTTACATTTTGCACATTGTACATTTTGTCACTATTTTTCCTTTCCTACCCCTTGTTGTTATTAAAATACCAAACATCAATTCACTTTATGTGAACGAAGACCGGCTGGACGTGAATAACTCCACGTGCAGGAGCTCCATCTGATTAAACTCTATGCAAAGTGACCGAGGCGGAGTCGATTTGTAACAGAATCAGCTCCGTGGTTTGCCTGTGAAATGCTTAATGTCATATTTGTTTGAATGAGATTGCTGGAAAGGTGTAAGCTCTGGTTAGATAGGAAAAACTGACACTTGAGTCTACAGATTAGAAGTGTGTGTGTGTGTGCTTGCAGTGTGTCAAGACAAGGTGTGAGGATGGCCTGGCTACCCCTCCTGCATTGATTCCTATGTTGATTGTTTCAAACATTACTAAATTTAGTAATTCTACCACTTCCATGACATGCAACTGCTGCGCCTCCGGAGCTACAGCTGAGATTTACAGGTGAAGCGACAACTGTTATAATAATAATAGTTGATATTCTGTGTCGCTTTTGGAAGTCTTTCTACCTGCTGGGAGCTGCCCTTTCCACAGCCTACATTCAAGCTTAACAATTTAGCATTTGACGCTTAAAGAATAAATGTTCCACCTGTTTCACATCGGTTCCTACGCTGCTGTGACTTCACAAAAACCACACATTGTCAGCCACCGTTTCTGTGTTTTACAACCGAGCGTCAATTGAGCTTTAACCTGTCACATTTCAGCGCCGACTAACCTCTCACACAGACAAAGGACCACATGAGAGATGGCAAACATGCCTTTGAATGGATTTCAATGGCTGACTTCTGTGAAAGCGGCGCTGGCTCTGTTGTACTGACAGCATTGTTGACTCTGTGTAGGAGAGGCCTCTTCATGATTACATGGTTGACACTGGGGACGGAGAGATGTGTTTTCTCCAGAGTGGCGCAGCGTCAGACAAACAACCTGCTCATTATATTAAGAGGCCACGAAGGTCACCATTAAAACAAATGCCTGTTTGGTAAATATTTATTCGGCAGAATGAATTCATCCTGATCGCTGAAAGGGCCACTTATTGCTGCTACGCTCAATAAGTGCAATTATGTGCATTTTCGTTGTTTTATTTACACTCTGCACCTTCTTTACCATTAAGAAATGCAACAGAGGAGGAAGCAGTGGCTGTAGTGGGTGAGGGCTCAAGGCTATGTGGGGTGTGGAAGGTCAGGGCACCCAGGGGAGACTGACTGACCACCACTGAGTGTAGCATGGACAGACACAGGGCTGCTTCTGTTAATACTCAGAACAGTCAGTTCAACACCATGTAAAATAGGCCTCAAAGTCTTGCTTATTTTGCCAGGAGAAGCCAGGGAATTAGGCTCAACCACAGATAAAAGTAGGTTTTATGGTGATGTTCGAAAGATGCTTGTGATTATCTGCACACAGTGAAAACGCCTGGTTGTCGTATCTGATGATGATGCAACAACACAAACATCCACTTCCACACATTCCCCGTAATGGAAAACGTGCAGACACACGCAGTTGCATATTTGATAAGCACTCACACGCTGGAGCCACAAATCCACTCCTGCATCTGCACCATATGCCACCATGCGCCTGCCCTGACATCAAAACCACCTGCCTATTGTTGTATAGTTCCCCCTGATGCTGCCAAAACAGTTCAGACTCATCGGGCCATGGCTACAGCAGCACTCGAGGGTGCACTGTGGTGTCTGGCACCAGGAAGTAGGCAGTAGGGCTGAACAATTAATTGATTTTAAATCAATATCATGATCGGAAACAATGGCATTAGCAAATCACAAAGGATCCAATTTAGGATATGCATTATACAGCACATCTGGGTTTAAATTGTTAGTGGTCCTACAGATTCATGGTGTCCTCCTTGTGTGACGGTCAGGCTAATGCAACATCGAGCTGAAGTTTGACTTGAAAGCATTAGATTGCAAATTCAGATATTTCGGCACTATTTGGCCGTGGTTGAAGAATGTGGCCTCATCTGAACAGGACGACTCTGGCACATCTGGACGGTTTGGAGTCTGGGTCAGCACCAGTTTTTTACGTTGCTGGATGAGACCCCTCTTGATGGAGAGTGCTGTTGCCATAGAGCGGTGATCTGCAGCAATGTTTAGGTGGGTGGCACCTGCAAAAGTAACATCCATGTGAATGCCAGGACCCAAAGTTCACCAGGAGAACATCCCATTGGCTCGAGATGATCGGTGTTACTTTCTTCACCTGGTTTTTTTTTTAATGTTGTGGCTTCTCGGTGTGTCGAATGATATTCCAAAGAGAAATATTGTTAGGCCTGTGACAGTTATCAAATATTGACCATCTGAGCTGACTGTGATGATTTGGCACAATAGTTTGAATTGTTTCCTTTCACCTGCATGAAAACAGCTGGATGAAACTCACTGCCACATCGTCGAATGTCATGTCGCTGCTTCCACACTGTTTGTACGCTCTTCGGTTTAACGACACCAACTGTTCGCCTCGAGGCGCTTAATAAATATTTCAACGAGCACCTATTGACAATAATGTTATCGGAGTCAAGTGCAGCAGGACTGCTGTGGGCACATTTTGGCTTTCATTGTAAAAGCCCTAAAGCGCACAATAACAAGAAGGAGGTGATTTGTCAGATTTGCAGCAAAAAGCTGGAGGTCAGAGGTGCTAAGACTAGCAACCCATATCTACTAAATGCATAAAATAAACAGGAAAAGACACTTAAATGACTATTTGCATGGCCATTAATTGTCAAATAAAATGTCTTGATAACCTAAATATTGTACGTTTGACTCAACTGACAGCTATACTGAGTATTTAGTTTGTAACAGAAGATTTTACAGCAGAAAAAGATGTTTTTTTAGCTAAATATGATGTATTTATATCGTGAAATTTTAAAAATTCGCTCCACCTCTACATGCCAGACCATTAGATATTCACAAGCCAGCATTGTTTTTTTTATTTCCTCTTGATTCTTACTCAAAGTGGAAAACTTACAGTGTCATAATCTCCATCAAATCTATTTTCACAAAGACGTCACACAGATACATATAATCTCTCTTGTGGGAAAACAGTGGATTACGCATATGTACACACTCATTATTTAGCAGACAGATGACAGATAAGAATCTGTTGTTTTTTTTTACACGACACCACTTGAGAACAAGAAAACAGGTGGAACAGAGGTACACCATGAGCTAATTGGTTATCCATCAGTCCTATTCCCCTAGGGAGTCTCCTTCCTCTCTCGCTGTTCAATTAACGGATTTGCAGGGTTTAGATCCAGTCTGCATCCCATCCACATTTCTGCCTTCGCACATTTCATTAAGATGACTAACGAGAGCTCACAGATTGGCCGGATGCAGATCAATACTCTTACAAGCTCCGTGAGGCAGATGAAGACAACCACAGTCGCAGAACCGTTTTGAATGCCACACATATGCACAGACAAACATACAGAGCTTCAAGCATGAGCCATGTAGCTCTGAGTGAAGGATTAGAGACTTTGCAGCATCCACAGTGCACACAAGGGGATTTTTTTTTAGGTGTACGCTACTTTTGACTGTATTTATGTTGACATGCCACAGTCCTGCTAAACACAGTATTAGCAGCAATTATCTCCTCCTCCCACACAGCATGCACAACACAAGGCAGGCCATACGAATTCATGCCAAATTGGCCAGATGAACAGAACGCACTAAAAAGCTTTAGAAGCGCCAGAGCGGACCAATTAAATAAAAAGCTCACGTTTCTCCCAACGGACTGTGAGAGAGAGAAAGAAGGGTCACGGGAGGCTAAGCTTTTTTTTTTTTTTTTCTATTTCACTGCAGTCCATTAATTTCAGCAGTGTGCCTTCAATTACAGGTGCAAGCTCAAACAGCTGAAAGATTGGGAAAATTAAAACACTGGATCAACAGCGTGCACTGCAGCCGGTTCCTTATCAGGCAGGAGTGGAGGGGATTTTATGATACATGACTCCCTCCTTCCTCTTCTTTCCTCGCTTCTCTTTTTTTTCTCTCCCATCTTTCCTCTTGCCCGCCTTAAATCTATTTTCTTCACCTTGTTTCATTTCTCCCTTCTCTCATTAACTCTTCTCTCAATGTCTCAATTTTCATTTACACTTCTCTCTCTGCTTCTCCCTTCTCATATTAACCTTTTCTCCACTTCTTATCCACCTCTTCATTCCTTCTTCTAGTCCTTCGTTCTAGTGATTTCCAACATTTGTGGCTTGTGAACCCCTCAAAGCCAGTTATGGCCCTAATGTGGACATGAAGAGTCATTTTTCCTGCACATGTTGTTCAATTTAAATAATTTTTAGGATCCGGATGAAAAGAAAAAAAAAACAAAAAACAAAAAATATACCTTTAACCATTTTGTGACCCCTGAAATGATCCTGGCGCCTCTATTACCACAGCACCATTCTTCCTTCATCTCCACTTCATCTCATTCTTCTGCTTTTTTTTTCAGGTGTACAGTGACTTATTTACATATGAGTGCATGGAAATGTTAGAATGACAGAGTAGTGTGAGAGAAAGAGAGATGGAGGGAAGTTTTCCTCAGTTTTTCATCAGCAACATGACCAAAAGTAATCCCACTTAAACAGAGACATATCTGACAGATTGCTTAGAAGTAAATAAGTATAAAAGACACACACACACACACACACACACACACACACACACACACAATACACAAAGCTATAAGCAATAACGTTTCTCTCAGACAGGTGAATCCAAATGCGTTCGTGTAAAATTCAAATGAAAGGACTCCAGCAGTTTGCACCTGCGATTAAAATGCGTGCAGAAGTTTATTACAATAGGATGTCTAATCACACCATAAAGCTCATTCTGCTGGAATTTAAATGAGTGTCAGTAAAAGAGACAGTTTGTCTCTATCCTGATAAGCAAACGACACAAAGGAAACATTTTGCTAAGTAAATAATGAAACTCAACGTTTCATTTCGATAACCGTCAGTTCGTTCAGCAGCACTGGCCGACACTTTGAAATTAAAATAAGCGAGACAGAAAACACAGCAGAGGCAGCCGTTACAGTTTAGATGAAGACACAAAGAATAGCCTTACCAGTATCCTCTCAGTGGGTTTTCATCGGCGCTGTGTACTCCTGCTGAGACAAGATTAAATGTCACAAACTGCCGCGCTGGTCGCAGCGCTGCGTCTGTGCGCTCAGAGCGCATGGAGAGCCTCCACCCTCCAACCCTGCACGCGCACTGCGAGGACCCTTATTGGCATTACGCACTCCAACCGTCACAAACCCACCTCACCTTTGTCCTAACATTGATTCTGTAGAGGATTACAGAGAGGTTGGGGAAACTTATCTTTTTCATTTCCGCTCGATGTTTGGTATCTTTTTGTTATCAATCCAGAGAACCAGAGAAACTAAGGGAAAGGTCTCCTCTCACAGAAACCTAAACTATGGTCAATTAGGCAGTTATTAATCAACTTGTAAGGTAAAGGTTCCCAACATATCCCCAGGACGTTGCTCTGAGAGAAACGAGCTGGTGTGTGACATGGAGGACATAATTAAAGTAGTGAACAAAGGTTTACTTAGACCATGTATAACATGGTAGCCTTGAGTTTCCAGTGACTCCCGTGACTCTGAATTGTCTATAAGGGAATCATTAAAATCTGCCTCTGTATCACACACACACACACACACACACACACATCAAAAACAATCATGTATTTTTAGTTTTTTTTCCACAGATTCATTACAAGTCTTCTGGAAAAATGACAAAATCTGCTGGATCAACAATATACATAGAGAAATGCAATTTGTTTGTTAAACGAAGGTTTAACTTCTTTGGCCATTTTCACCTCAAATTCACACTTTTGGTCCACAGGCCTCATTTTGTGTCTTTGACCCCTCCTCTTGACAGAATTGGTGCAGTTAGACCATGTTTAACGGTAGGTTTGATGTTCTTGGGTTTAGGGGCCTCACCTTTTCTTCTCCAAACATATTTCTGGTTATTGTGGTCAAAGTTCAATTTTTGCTTTATCTGACCACAGAACTTGTCTCCAGAAGATCCTGTCTTTGTCCTTGGCAACGGCAGCAAACTTCAGATGAACCTTGAGGTGCTGCTTTTGGAGAAAAGGCTTCCTTCTTGTACAGCAGTCTCACACACTCTTGACTGTGGACACAGATACCTGTTCCAGCAGTTTGTTTATTTATTGCAGACCTGCTTTTGGGTGATTCTTGGTTGAAATCACCAGCTGTAATCATGAAGTTCAAAGGTCACACGACTAAGAAAATTTGAATAAGCATATTAGGTTCACTGTTCACTGGAGCAAACACTATAACAACTATAATCGGCATTAACTTAAAAAGTAGTTACCTGTAAATGATTGCATTTTCTTCTTTGAAATCTATTAACACTATGAATTGCAGACATACACCCTCATAACCAATTCCTGCAATCATAAACATTCAGTAAATGTTCCCTGAAGGTTCCAAGAATGCTTGTGTTTGCTTGGATGTGGCTTTTGTAGTTTTGATCAACAAATGAGATCAACTAATTCTGTTTACCGTTTTTTTTTAAAAAAGCATATAGCAAGACAACATACATTGTCATGGATGGGGAACATTTACTCATTACAAATGGTTGGCTATTAAATATAATGAAGAAACTAAAGGGAGAAAAAAAGACAATGTTAAAAAAAAAGAAGACAGAAAACAGATGAAATGGGCCTATCTCAGGGCATTCTTGTGAAGTTAACCACAGTATTGTTAGCTGCCGAAGTCACACCACTAGTCTAAACAGTACTTTGTGAACAGCAGCAGCAGAATTGTCAGATTTAAAAGTACATTGTTGTGAATTTAGCTGTATTTTTATAATGATTTATACTGGTACATAGGATTATAGGGACAAGAGTACATAATGCCTATTTTATCTCTTACAATGTTCTCTATATTGTCAACACAGCCGAGTATTGAGACAAAATAATACATTGTGATAGACTTGTTCTTTGCCAGCATTACTGCATCATGCACAGAGCAGTTAACAACCAGCATGTACCTGCAATCAGACGGGACAGAGGTAGAGGAATACATTAGTATATGGTGTAGTGTAGGAGTTTTGATGCTCTCTTCCACAAACACTACTATGACAGAGTCAATGGAAATCTGGGCTGTATTATGAATTAGAAGTAAGTTCATATAAAACTTTACATTTCACTAAATATTTTCAGGTGAGTACCATAAATGTTACCTGGAAGTTTAATGGACTGCTTATCATAGACAGTGGGCATTCATTAGTGAGCTCAGAGAACATACAGTGAACACTGAAATTACTAGACAGTCCATCAGTTTCTGGGTTTACTGACCACTGGAGTCCAGCAGGACCACTACACCCTGAATGAATGAGGGCATAAAACTTTACCAAAAAAGCAAGTAGATCTTTATCTTGACAACTTTGTACAACTACAGCAAATAAGTTATAATGCATTTTAGGGCAGGACATTTGATAGTTTTGCATACAGCTAGGTGGCCAATGGGGTTGCTTTGATAACCTTTCACGAGGGTATTGGTGGTTCAACGGCCAACAGGACATCGTGAATACATTTAAAAAGCCAACACTGTCACACTAGTTCAGTCATTGGAGCTTCAGTGACAGAGATGGCTCGTCTCACCTTTCTTCTCCTTGCGCTGTGGGTCGGTGGGTACCATGATTACATTTTTATATCAAGTAGACCATGCTGTTACTGATCGTCTCAGTCTCTGTGCTACTATGAATGTGTCCATATATAGGGAAAATGACTTTATATGTTAATCAACAACAGAACTGTCTTTTAAGTAGATGACTTGAGTGAGATTTTAAGTTTAATTTCATTTCATTTAATGATGCTATAGGGCATACATTGTTGTTTTGGACATTGGACTTATTGTCTTTTCAGAGGGAGGTTAACATCAAATGCATTCTGTATTTAATCTTGGTCTGTATACAATCTTTCTGTATGTAAAGCCTTGGCTGCATGTAATCAACAGAGATGAACACATAATTGATTGAAAATACCTCCAGATTTTGGCTGACTGAAGCTAAATGTGATGAAAAATGCAGCTGATGTGTTTGCCATGAATTAATAATAAAGTTATTTAGTTATTTCTTCCAGTATAATAAGTAGGTGCTTGGTTCTCTGCTGGAGACTGACCTGTTTAACCTCTTAAATATAAATGTGCTGATTTCTGAGTTGATTTTACTGGTGGAGGATTTTCTCTTTCAGGTGCCACAGTGAGCAAAGTGGTGGATCTGCAGAAGAGGATTTACAATGGTTACAACTGTAAATCTGTACCTGTACCTGAGCGTCTGTACCATGTCAGTCTGTCTGACAGGCGTACCACAGATCCTGGTATTTGTGGTGGCTCTCTGATCCGTCCACAGTGGGTTCTTACTGCAGCTCACTGCTGTGAAGCAATGTAAGAAAAGCAGTTTTACTTGAAAATTGTAACTACGTATTTATTCTTAACTTTACAAAGCTACAACCTAATCTGTCTTTAAGTTTAAAGTTGAAAAGCCACGCTGCTAATTATCTATATGCAGGACAAGATTTATTTATTTTCTTTTAAACTGGAGCTATATGCTGTTCTTTTCCCTTCTAGGTATGCAGTTGTAGGTGTGCATCCAGGTCCAGGACGTTCTGTGAAAATCATAGAAAAAATTCGCTTTGAGGACCATGACATCATGCTCATGAAGTTAGAGAACGAAGTTACTAACATTACACCGATAGATCTGCCTGACAAAGCTGCATGCGAACCCCTGAAAACGCCTGTAATGTGAGTTAAGTTTCTGTTAATGTTTTGTGTTTAAGGTTTGCATCTATTATCACCAGAGGAGTGAGATATATATATATATATGACAGAGAACATCAGGATTAAATGCAGTCTGAGGCTGTTAAACAAAAATGTAATGTTTTAAACCTGAAAAGAAAAATAAATTACTTGGAGTAAAGGTAGATTGGAAAGGTGTATACCCACCAGATTCCTTTCATATTATATTTCATAGATATATTCTGTGCTCACAATATATGCATAGTTGTTTGAAAAAATAAATAACCTTTTTGTTATTTTCTAGAGGTGCAGAAGTTCAAATGGCAGGCCATGGTGGTTATCAAATAGATGCGAATGGCCATGCACGTAAGACAGTTTTTTAATATTGTACATTTATATGATTTTGTTGTTGTTTTTCTTTGTTTGATGTTTTATTTGTTAACAGTACTGACATGTTTGTTTACCTATGAAACAGATAAATGTCTGACTTCTTTTCTCTTTAAATGCAGCCCAACTTCTTTTAAAGAATACGTTAAGTTTGAAAACCAATTGACAACTACTTCAAATACGACAGAAAAAAATAAATCAGATTGATGCTGTAAGTCTGCTGATTAATATTCTTGCTTTTTCCATTCTGGGTTCTCTCCAGTTCCAGGTAAAGCAACCGATCTGAAGTGTGCGACAATGCATGTTTCCAACTGTAACGTTCCTGTTATTCAGAAGTGTAAACCAAACGAGCCAGTTGTAAACTGGATTTGTTACGCAGAACAAAATGTCGACACGTGCGGAGTAAGTAGTTATGGCTACTAACATTTCACCTTTCGTGCAGTCATTAGATGTTTTGGAGCAAAATCATAGCATACAACATATTTTCTTTCTTTCAGGGTGACTCTGGTGGTGGTTTGATACATAAGGACAAGCTTTACGGAGTCCATGTTGGAAGTGGTACATGTGTCTGTACTATACCGGCTTTTGCCTTAAATGTCTGTCATTACAGAGAATGGATTGAAAATAATGCCAAGTAAATGGAAATAATTAAACATAAATGTTAAATAAAGAATTTGGGATTTCAGATCTAGAATAAATGTGTGTGATTCTTGTGTCTGTTGTGTTTACCCAAGAACATGTTCACATGAATTGAAGCCAGAAATATTTAAGCACAGAACAGTAAACAAAATTGTGAAAATAAAAAAAAAGCTACCAAAGAAAAAGCACCAGAGTAGCCATCAGTATCATTTACCTTCCACTAACTTCCCTTGTACTGTGGCAGTGGTGCTTTATTAAATCACTCTGTCCTGTGTGATGGCTGATTATCTGAGTTGCAGATTGTAGTTTTTGGTATAAAGACGAGAACCAATGAAAACACGTCATCGTCACAGTAGAAGTGTAATAAGGGGCAGAAGTGTTTAACCCTCAGTGTATCGTTAACCTAGGAAAAAAATTGAAATTTGAATTTTATGATTTTTCATGAGAAAAACCTTCCTACAAAAAATCATTTCATTCGGAGTAACACAAAAAAAGTTATAGCCAAAAATTTAGCAAAAAATCACCTGAAAGGATAAAAATGTCCTCAATATCCTCTGAGGTTTAAAAAGAAGGAAACTAGTTGATATCATACTCACACTTTGCAACTACGATGTCCTCATTTTCTTACTTCCTTCGAAAAACAACATAAAATACACTGCTCAAAAAAATAAAGGGAACACCTAAACAACACAATGTAGCTCCAAGTCAGTCACACTTCTGTGAAATCAACCTGTCCAGTTAGGAAGCAACACTGATTGTGAATCAATTTCACCTGCTGTTGTGCGAATGGACAGGCAACTGGTGGAAATGAGCAAGACAACCCCTATAAAGGAGTGGTTCTGCAGGTGGTGAGCACAGACCATGTCTCTGTTCTTTCTGGCTGATGTTTTGGTCACTTTCTCATTTTGTCAGTGCTCTCAGCCCTAGAGGCAGCATGAGGCGTGTCTACAACCCACACAAGTTTCTCGGGTAGTGCAGCTCATCCAGGATGACTCATCAATGCAAGCTGTGGCAAGAAGGTTTGCTGTGTCTCTCAGCACAGTGTCCAGAGCCTGGAGGAGATACCAGGAGATGTGGAGGGGGCCGTAGGGGGGCAACAACTGGGCAGCAGGATGCTACCTCCTCCTTTGTGCAGGAGGACCAGGAGGAGCACTGCCAGAGCTGCAGGATGACCTTCAGCAGGCCACTAATATGCAGGTTTCTGGTCAAACTGTCAGAAACAGACTCCATGAGGGTCGTATGAGGGCCCCACGTCCACCAGTGGGGCTTGTGCTTACAGCCCAGCACCGTGCAGGGAGATTGGCATTTGCCAGAGAACACCAAGATTGGCAGATTGGCCATTGGTGCCCTGTTCTCTTCACGGATGAGAGCAGGTTCACACTGAGCACATGTGAAAGACGTGACAGAGTCTGGAGACACCGTAGAGAACGTTCTGCTGCCTGCAGCATCCTCCAGCATGACCGGTTTGGCAGTGGGTCAGTAATTGTGTGGGGAGGCATTTCTTTGAACGGCCGCACAGCCCTCCATGGGCAGAAGTACCCTGATTGCCATCAGGTACCAGGATGAGATCCTCAGATCCACTGTGAGACCGTATGCTGATGCAGTGGGCCCTGGGTTCCTTCTGAAGCATGACAATCCTGGGCCTCATGTGGCTCAAGTGTGTCAGCAGTTCCTGCATGATGAAGGCATTGATGCTATGGACTGGCCAGCCCGTTCCCCAGACCTGAATCCAACTGAGCACATGTGGGACAGCATGTCTGGTTCCATCCACCACGTTGCACCACAGATTGTCCAGGAGTTGACGATGCTTTAATCCAGGTCTGGGAGGAGATCCCTCAGGAGAACATCCTGCCTCATCAGGAGTATGCCCAGGCGTTGTAGGGAGGTCCTACAGGCAGGTAGAGGCCACACACACTACTGAGCCTCATTCTGACTTGTCTTGAGGAATTTCCACTAAAGTTGGATCAGCCTGTGATGTGATTTTCCACTTTTATTTTGAGTATGATTCCAAATCTAGACCTCCATGGGATAATGATTTTGATTTACATAGATCATTTTTATTTTGTTCTCAACGCATTCCACTATGTAATGAATAAAGATTTTCAACTGGAATATTTCATTCACTGAGATGTAGGATGTGTTATTTTAGTGTTCCCTTTATTTTTTTGAGCAGTGTATTGTGACGGCCCGTGTACTGTAGCCGTGCGGGCGGACCCGCACGAAAAGGGGAGGCAGGAGAAACAGGTTATAAAGAACAGGTTTAGGGAGGGAGTGGAGGTCGCCAGGAGGAGGGATCCGGTGCAGGAGTGTCAGTCGAGGGGGTGCAGGAGGGGGGTCGTCCGTGCTGAGGTCCAGAGGGGAGTGCCGGCGAGGTTGTGCTGGGGAGGGAGGCGTTGAGGAGGATACCGAGGACGAGGTGTGCAGGAACGGTGCTCAGGGGACGGTGCTCGTGGTTTATCCTTCCCGGTGGAGGTTTTTTCCCGGTGTAGGTGCTCGAAGAGGGGTACTTCTCGTGAGGGTGCTCGTAGCTGTGGATTCCGTAGTGAGGCTGGTGGGTGATAAGGCTGGCGTGGCAAGTGGAGCGCTGGAGGCTGGAGCCGAAGAGGGACGCTGGAAGCACACAGAGAAAACACGAATTACTCGAAACTCGAAAAACATAAACTTAGCTAGAGGCTCAACAAAGTGTAGCAGCTAAGCGGCCTGACTGTAGCACTAGGGATGTATCACAATCATCTGGCGCTGGAGTTCTGTGAGATGCTCATATTTGAGGTACTCCGCTGATGAGCCGATGAGCCACAGTTGCCAGTGTGAGAGTGTCCCTCCCAGCCTGCAGAGAGAAAAACCACACGCCCACCAAGAACACAGACACAGGAGGCAGAGAAAGCCAAAACACAAAACATGCCCCATAACCCTCACAGTGTACATTTCTATACAGTGAAACAACAACACCATCTATGGCCTAAAACAAACTTTTTTGACAATTTTTTTAACGAAAATTTTGATTGAGGTAAAAATAGAGCTGGATGCTTGCTGTTATTATTTTCAGTACTTAGTGTATACAAGTTATTGGCATTACTTGTTAGTGTGATTTAAAAGTCAGTGTATTTGTTATGAACATGGCTGGTTTCCAAAGTTAAAAGTTCAGAGGAGTTGAACAGTTTGTAGTCCAGCAGAATGATTTCAGTTCAGTTCATTTTAGCTCTGTTCAGTTGTGAGAGGTGTAGGTGTGTTTGTGTGGGGCCAGAGAGGATTGAAGAGAAGTAAGAAGAATAATACACCAGAACCTGAGGTAAGACAAGTGGAGAAGCCTGGAGATTTGAAAAAAAAAAAACAAAGAAGATTTGTCTTAACCAGGATCCAAAAAAGACACACACGTTGTTTATTAAATGAACAGGCCACAGAGGAGGTGGAAGCATTTTTATCCAGTCCAGCTCTTGGGATCCAGTGAGGTGCGGTGAGGTTCATGACTGGTGAGGCACTGACTTCATCAGAATCAGATTTACAAATATATGCAGTCTACAGAGTAGCTAATTTGCCATTTGATTGATAGCAGTTTACGGGTTGTGTTTCATATCTGCACTCTTTACACAAAAGCGCTCCCTGCCATGAGGCAAGAGAACTGCCTGCCTCACCTAGAACCTCTTCTCAGTCATTTTACGTATGATCGCTCAGCACATTGAACACGTTGCACAGTTGGGGACAAAAAAACACTGTACATTATTATATCCATCAGCTAAACTATGGCAATTCAGTTCATATATTAAAAGGGTTTGAAGCATTTTATTGGCGATATACAGACAGCAGCACGCTGTCACTGCATAGCATACATTAGCGAGGGATTGCACAATCCAAAATGAGGCTCAACCCACACTTCTCTTCCGAGCATTTGAAAAATACGAAAATTGTGCAAGTTTGAATGACAAATAATTAAAATTGATGAGGGTACATGAAAAATACTTTATAATACAAATCACTAGATAAACATCCATCCATTCATTATTTACACACCTTAATCCTCACTAGGGTCATGGGCGGCTGGAGTCTATCCCAGCTGACTCAGGGTGAAGGCAGGGGACACCCTGGACAGGTCACCAGTCTATCACAGGGCTACACGTAGAAACAGACAACCAAGCACACTCACATTCACATTTGCACATTTGTCACTTTTCGACTGGATGATTGTAATATTAGGATGTCCTGATGACGTTCTATAAAGTCTCCAGTTGATCCAAAATGCCACATCAGGAGTAAGGACAGAATCAAAGTGGAACAGATGACCCAGGCCCCTAATATGTGAAGTGCCCTGATAGATCTCATGTTGTGAAATAGCATTTGATGTCTTTGACTCCACTACATGTCCTGAGGAAAATGATCTCTGCCAGTGTCAGCAAGGAAACCATTCTTACATTGAAGGGACTTGTGCCCATCTTTTTTCTTTTTTTTTAAACTTCTGTTGTGAAGGTGACTTGACTGTTGTTGTTCCTGTTGTCGTTCATCTGAAATGTTGAAGTTGAATCTGCACATCAGGATGAAAAGTCAAAAATCTGAAGGTAAACAGGAAGATAAGCCATGGAAAGGAAGTTCTGCTGCACTGTAATGGACTGTGTTTATCGTCTTTTACAGAAAATTGTGTATATCTCAGCTACTTACTGACATCTGTTTTTTAAATTTATTTATTTACCTTTTTAACTTTTAACATTCTTATTATTATTTCAAAGCCACCGTTCGCTTAAAGCAAGACCTTTTGCCTGCAACATAGAACTTTAATTGACAACGTGTATGAAAATCAGACATTTTGTCAAATTATTTTGTTTGTTTATTGTTTGCAGCAAAGATTAGGCTCAGACCCACCACAGCATTGTGTTGTCTGTATGTTTTAGGCTGGTGTTGTGCTGAAAAGTGATACCCAGTCTCATAGTCATTGAAAAATGCAAATCAAAAATTTCACCTGTGTGCTACTGTGTGGTGCTGACGGGTCTTCTTCACATCAAAAGTTTGACACAGACGGTAACAAATGACTGCAGCTCATAACACATTTACTGAACACACTAATCAGTGTGTGTTGTGTGAAAAGGCTCGCTCTGCTCAGAAGTCAGCTCGACTGAAAATGTTGGAAGTACGTAAAATACCAAGTTTCACTTTGCCCAACCAACTCAAATCTTTAATGCGACATAGATTCCATAGTTCACTCAACTCTATATGAGTAGCCCCTGCAAAATGCACAAGGAACCCACAAAACAAGAGGTTACCCCCAGAAACAAAAAAAAAAAACAAAATAAAAAAAAACATTGTAAGTATAAAGCTCATGGGACTACTTTGTCACCCTGACCTTTGCCAACTATTTATTCTGAGTTTGAGGGAATCTATATAGATATATAAGGTAAACCTAGACAAGATAAGACAACATCAGATCAGATAAGAAAAAAAGCATAAGATAAGAAAAGATAAGATAAGATAAGATATTATTAATCCTAAAGTAAATTCTTGTGCCAGATATTGCTCAGAAAAAGTACAATAACTGCACTGCCTTAAAGAAAAGAAAAAAAGAAATAGAAGTTGAAATAGAAGTAAACGAATAATAAGATTCGACAAGAAAAGTAAGTAATGCTGGAAATGACACTGAAGTAATGGAGTAATGTTTCACGTTATAATGAAGTACTGCCTGTGGAAATGAAATACTACACATGACACTGAAACTGATGTTGCACACACGATTAAAAAAAGTAATATTGCAAGTGATGTTGATATTATTGTTCACTGGGAAGAGTCCAGTGTTTCAGCTGACATTCTGAAAAGACTTCCTGTGACAATCCGTGGTGGTGTCAGTCTACGGCTGAATGTGCACCGATGTGAACAGGACAGACGGCTCTCCCCTTTCTTTTAAAGAGCCTCCATGTTTTGAGTCCAGTCCAGTTTATTGTCTATGTGGACACCAAGATACTTGAAAAACTCCCCCTATGTTCCCTTGACACAGTTCAGTGGAGTCCTGTGCCTCCTGAAACGCACCACCAACACTTGATTTGTTGTTAAGGCAACCAGGTTACACATCATTTTAAGTTGAATGCACTCGTTCACTTTTACAGCGTGTGTTCTTGAAGAATCATTAGTCAAGAGTCCAACATTGCATTAAATATCTGAAAAAAAAGTCACATTCTGTTGATATTTCAATGTCAGTTAGTATTGCCAGTACATGGAAGGAAAGTGATGAATTTGTTAATCAGGATTTAAACTTTGTATGAACATAAAGACATTTTAACCACTGGTGCTTTGTGGATAAACCTTTGCCCTGTAACTGTGTGGACAGATTTTAAAAGCTGTCCCAACACAGCACATAGTGGAGGCAGAATGACTACAATGGCTCATCTCACCCTTTATTTGCTGTGAGCAGGTGAATTGTGGACTAAAGTGCACATGTCCTCTGTTCAGCTGTTCCTTAATGTATGTATGTTACGTTGTTCTTCACTTGGCAACAGCAACCTCAAACTTTCTGTTTTGGGTGTCACAGTCAGCACCGTGGTGGATCTGCACAAGAGACTCATTGGAGGTAAACAGTGTGAACCAAGTGATACTGGGAGATGGAACAAAGAGATCCAGGCTCTCTGATCAGTGACCAGCGGATTCTGACTGCAGCTCACTGCTGGAGGCCTAAAGTGAAGCGTTCACATCAGTGCTGCGTGAACACTGAAGGAACTGTGGCCATTTATATGCAAATGACCTGCAAAGAACACATATTTCTTCATCTTGTCACTTCTGCTTTGAGGGTGACTGATTGTTTTATTCTTGTGCCTTCTTTGCGTGTTGCACCTGAAATCTCTTAATTCGATCTGCACGTCAGGATGACGAGTCAAAGCAGCGCACGTTCTCATGTTTAGCTGTCAACAGCACGCACTAAGACGCCATGTTTACAGAGGTTCATCTATATTGTAATGAAAACTAATTCAGCTGGAATTTCGCTGTTTTCTAGCTTTTCTACTTTATAGTTTCCTGCTCGCTGCCTCATTTTCTGACCTCTTCTCCATGTGACAGTTTTCATTTGGCAGCACTGTGATTAGGTATGACACAACAAGGGCCTTGTATAAAAACAGATAGAACAGACAGTTTTCTCCACCGTGTTTGGACCCAATCATGCAGCTTCAATAGTAGCTACGTTATGTTTCAGAGCAGAAAGAGAATAAAGTCCACGAGTCCTTCTCACTGTGGTTTATGTTGTCATAATGAATAGAGTGAATACAACAGGCCAACACGCCAAACAGCATTCAAACCAACCTTCCTAATAATGTGTGAGTCCTCCTCGTGACACCAAAACAGCCTTGACCTGTCAAAGCCTGGATGAAGGACCTGTTGGGGTGTCCTTCAGTGTCTCGCACCAGGATGTTGGCAGCTGATCTTTTGGGTGCTGTGGCTTGTCCGGTGGGGTCTCCATAGATCAGGCTTGAGTGGTGCAACCCAAAGATACTTGATCATACCAGGATCTGGGGAGTTTGGAAGCCTGATCAATGCTTTGCACTCTTCATGTTCCTTGAGACATTCCTGGGCAGGGCTGATACGTATTGCTGTAGTTTAGGGAAATGAATAAACCATTGATGGCTGCAGGGGGGCACAGTTGGTAGCACTGTTGCCTCACAGCAAGAAGGTTACTGGTTCGCGTCCTGGTGAGGACACCCGAGATCTTTCTGCGTGGAGTTTGCAGGTTCTTCTGCAGCGTGGGTTCTCCGGCTTCCTCCCACAGCCCAAAAACATGTGGTTAATTGGTGATTCTAAATTGTCCGTAGGTGTGAATGTGAGTGTGCTTGGTTGTCTGTCTCTAAGTGTAGCCCTGTGATAGACTGCTGTCCCCTGCCTTCACCCTGAGTCAGCTGGGATAGACTCCAGCCCCCCATGACCCTAATGGGGATTAAGTGGTGTATAGATGATGGATGCTTTAATCCATCCATCATCTATACACCACTTAATCCTCACTATGGTCATGGGGGGCTGGAGTCAGGGAGACAGGTCACCAGTCTATCACAGGGCTACACTTACACCTACCAATTAACCTCAGCAAGTTTTTGGACTGTGGGAGGAAGCCGGAGAACCCGGAGAGAACCCACGCTGCACGGGGAGAACATGCAAACTCCACACAAAAAGATCCCAGGCCGGGATGTGAACTAGGGATCTTCTAGCTGCAAGGTGACGGAGCTGACCCCCGAGCCACCGTGCAGCCTCACAGTGGTTGACAGTGGTTGGTAATTTATTGTGCAATAACAATAGTTCTTCTAACTCTACATTTGCCTTCCATAGTTGCATCCTCACTGTGGTTAGGACTGCTGACTCTTTGTTCCATCTGTGTCATTCTCATTAGATAGGGATCAAATGTTGCAGCCCGTTAGGTCATGTCGAAAGACTCTCAAAAGGTGATTGGTGGCTGGACGGCCCACACAGCAGTGCTGGCAGATTTAAAATACGCCACTGTCACAAGAGTTCAGTCACTGAACAGAGACTGAGGGGGATGGCTCGTCTGACACTGGTTCTCCTGTTGCTGGGGCTTGGTAAGTAACTCAGAGTTGAAGCTTTTTAGTTCAATACTTGAGGTGAGGAAGTTTCCACAAGAACGGGTGAAAGACTTTGAACACATAGTTGTGTCAGTTACACTTTGTCTCATGTTAATCTTCAGTTTTCACAAACGTCTTCCAGCCATATGCCGGTGGCAGCAACAATTGATTGTCAGTGAGATATTGTGATATTAAGCCTAGAGTTACAGCAGTGATGTGACAGTTTAGACTATCGACAGACTGAAGGCACAACTGAACTGAACAAAATGTGAAACAGCAGAGAAGCATCAGGCAGTTTTACCATCGTGCGTTCACTTCCTGTACTGCTGTACGTACCGACGTTCATGCAGACAGTGATGAGTTCGCTTTGCTCAGGAGAAGGTGAACAACTGCATAGTCAGACTGTAAAATCTTTCAACTGAAAAAAGCAATTAGAATCAGCAAAGACATTCATGGTTTTCACCTTGAGTAAGAGAGCATTTGAACCCTGCAGGTTTTGAAGGGCTGCATGCAGTTACCAGAGCTGTTGACTTTAGTCGCAGTCTGAAGGCAGGAAAGTAGAGTGGAAAAGATCCA
Organism: Stegastes partitus; assembly: GCF_000690725.1. Classification (NCBI taxonomy): domain Eukaryota; kingdom Metazoa; phylum Chordata; class Actinopteri; family Pomacentridae; genus Stegastes; species Stegastes partitus. The sequence goes on along the minus strand of NW_007577946.1, from coordinate 446,035 downwards.
GTGGTTCATTTGATGCCAGCACTGTTTGAGTGAATATTTCCAAACTGCTTTTAACACTGTAATGAAACCAAAATGTACAAACTTTGCTCATGATGTAGTACTTCTTTTTATTGGGGTTTTTTTTGTAATAGATGCAATGAAAATGATTAAAAGTAACCTGTTCTACAACGATAGACACCTGCTGTTGTCTTCAAAAGCAAACAGTTTCCTGACTGTCATCTGGTGGACTGCTGTCTCTTTCAGGTGTGGCAGTGAGCACAGTGGTGGATCTGCAGAAGAGAATCATTGGTGGCAGAAAGTGTGGACCACTGGTTCGTCATTACCATGTGAAAGTGATAGGAAGGAATGGCAAGTATCGTTCCTTCTGTGGTGGCTCTCTGATCAGTGACGAGTGGATTCTGACTGCAGCTCACTGCTTTAAGCCTGGATGGTGAGAAAGGCCTCCTTTACTCACGCATGAATTCAGACTGCATGTCTTGAAGAGAATTGTCATTCGTGCACCATTCACATTTGTGTTGTGTTACTTCTGTATTGGACAGAGACATGGATTTACCATGCACTGAGATCTGGAAAATTGTAAGTGGATGTTTCTCTGTATTTCA
>NW_007577946.1:443055-444270 GCF_000690725.1 Stegastes partitus | reverse complement strand
TGTGACTGATCTGTTGATGGTTTACTTTGCTGCAGACAGTGTTATAAACTGTGAACCGTGCTTGTCATCAAGATCTGACTTGAAACTCCCCTCCCTTCTTTATTCGTAGAGATTTTACCACATCTTTACACCCCTGTGTGTATCCCACTGGTATTCCCCAACCTTTTGGCCTTGTGAACCCTGACAATAAAGCGGTGTCTTTAGATCTGTTCAGACATGTCCTCCTCTCCACTAATCTGATGCACACTCTCCAGTTGAAGTCGTCATGGCAGTCTTGTAACATTCTCAATCAGCTGGACCTTCTGCATCACTTTCAGCACAAATCTAAACTGCATGTTGTCACGTTCATGAACAGACACACACAAACGACATACTTCAAGTTGTGTGAAACGATTTTTTCACATTTCAGCGCCAAACTTGGTCCTAAAACACAGCAGAAGACACATTTTGCACGGCAATCAAGCTTTGCATAGTTCATACAGACACGCAGTCAGGACGTCACAAGGCTCTTTCTGTCCAATCGTTCACTGCTTAAGTCCAGCCCACCCACTCAGCGTGCTTTATAACTGAGGCAGCGTTCATTCATTCTGTCAGCTTCACGCTCACCACATCGCTGCTACACCAGCCTCTACAGATCGACAGTTATCCCCCTCCTCCCGTTAAGGTTCACATTCATAATTGTGGTTGTTGTTGTATTGTGTGGGACTGTAGAACACAGATGGTTCATGGATAGTTCAACCTGTGGCTCTGCTGGGAGGTTTGTGATCTCAGGGACTGTCTGTGTCATGCTTGCTCAGATTGTTCCAGAGCATCACTTGAGCAGAGTCATCGCCAAACTCAAACTCATGTCATTCCAAAATAAATGCTTCAATCTGACAACGTGTCCTGTCTGAAAATGAATACTCCACTGTTAGTTATTTGGACAGTTTAATAAACTGCTATAAGATTATGTTTATTCTTTTGTTTATTGGTGCATTATTATGCTTTATACCATGGTCAGTGAGAATTCTATGGCTAACTGGCGTGCATTATTTTCGTGTATACGCACACGTAGTTATATCACGCCGCTCTGGTCGTCATCATAGCAACACGCAAATCAGCTGGCGTAGATCAGCTGTGTCTTGACATGTGCATGAGAGAAACGCGATAAAACATGGATTTCGAGGTTAATTTTAACATTTTTGGCAGAAACAAAACGGCTTACAATGCACAGCT
>NW_007577946.1:413028-442822 GCF_000690725.1 Stegastes partitus | reverse complement strand
AAAAAAACAAAGAAAAAGCACCAGAACCAACACCTGTCAGAGGCAGCAACTCAGAGGAAACATGACAAGTCCAGTGCTTTATTTTGCCAAAGGGCTCCACTGTGTTTAAATTGTGGATCCAGTGTGTTTCTTTGTGGAGCAGTGAGCTGATGGTGATTATTTCTATACTGCAGAACTTTAATGATGATGGTTGGTCTTTATATGACATCAGACAATAACATTGCAGTCATATATTTGCAGATAAATCAGACATACAGTGCTGATAACCCAGCTCAGGAAGGAGAAACTGTAAAGGAGTAAAATGTTCTTATTTTTGATGTCTTTATTTGTGTCCTTTTCAGAGGTCAGACAGTGTGGATTGCAGGTCATGGTGCCACTGGTGGAGGACCGAATGACGAACGACGTGAGAATATTTTAATATAAGCATAATGATCTCTTTATGGAGTTGTTTCATTTATTGATAAAATAATTTTACATTCTTCAGTAAAAAAAAACAAAATAATAATAACACTGTGTTATCTGACAATGGGCTTTTTTTCATTTCTGTTTCGATTTTACACATTTTAAGAACTAATTGATAATTTAAAGCCGGTAAGTATAAGAAATAATTAAAACAAAATATAACGATAAAGCACATTAGATTTTGTTATTTTATTTCTATGGATAATGACAATGATTACTTTCTTCTTCTATAGAGCATGGCCATTACCTCCTTTTCTACAACAAACTGTCATGTCAACACTGGTTCTATGGTCAAAGTCCCAAAGTAGATATGTGATGCGAGTTGGCATTGACACACTGATGTTTCAGTAAACAATAATGAAACAAAATATATTTGTCTCTCCTACAGGGAGATTGAATTATCTTTTTTTTTTTTAACCAAAATTGCGTTCTTCTTAACTTTATAGCAAAACACACACGTACATACATGTACTGTGGGCATTAAAAACTCTTCTAACTACTTCTGATGTATTTTGTGGACAGTCTTTCTAAATGATTTTTGTTGTCGCCTACTCTAGAACCACGTGAATCCCCTACTCTCCAGTGTGCAACCATCGACGTTGTCGACTGTAATAACCTCAGAAATACTTTGCAGAACATTTTCCCAAACATCTACCCAGTCAAGATATACCAGCACTGGTTCTGTGGCCAACGTGCTGGAGTGGATATATGTAGAGTGAGTTTGCATTAGAGTTTTGACCATGTTTAGTTGCATTGATGTTTTAGTAAATATGAATAAAATTATATATATTTCTTTCTCTTGCAGGGAGACTCTGGTGGAGGAGTGGTGACTCAAAACAAGATTTATGGTGTCATTTCTTTTCTCGGAGATCCTGACTATGTATGTAGGAGAGCAGCTGCTTTCATGGACGTCTGCAATCAAAACTACTTAAAATGGATCAAAGATACCATTAAGAAGCCAAACAAGAAGTGTGGTCTGAACTGTGGCTAATGACAAACATATTGAAGCTTATCAAACAGAAGAACCTGTGACTGATCTGTTGATGGTTTACTTTGCTGCAGACAGTGTTATAAACTGTGAACCGTGCTTGTCATCAAGATCTGACTTGAAACTCCCCTCCCTTCTTTATTCGTAGAGATTTTACCACATCTTTACACCCCTGTGTGTATCCCACTGGTATTCCCCAACCTTTTGGCCTTGTGAACCCTGACAATAAAGCGGTGTCTTTAGATCTGTTCAGACATGTCCTCCTCTCCACTAATCTGATGCACACTCTCCAGTTGAAGTCGTCATGGCAGTCTTGTAACATTCTCAATCAGCTGGACCTTCTGCATCACTTTCAGCACAAATCTAAACTGCATGTTGTCACGTTCATGGATAGACACACACAAACGACATACTTCAAGTTGTGTGAAACGATTTTTTCACATTTCAGCGCCAAACTTGGTCCTAAAACACAGCAGAAGACACATTTTGCACGGCAATCAAGCTTTGCATAGTTCATACAGACACGCAGTCAGGACGTCACAAGGCTCTTTCTGTCCAATCGTTCACTGCTTAAGTCCAGCCCACCCACTCAGCGTGCTTTATAACTGAGGCAGCGTTCATTCATTCTGTCAGCTTCACGCTCACCACATCGCTGCTACACCAGCCTCTACAGATCGACAGTTATCCCCCTCCTCCCGTTAAGGTTCACATTCATAATTGTGGTTGTTGTTGTATTGTGTGGGACTGTAGAACACAGATGGTTCATGGATAGTTCAACCTGTGGCTCTGCTGGGAGGTTTGTGATCTCAGGGACTGTCTGTGTCATGCTTGCTCAGATTGTTCCAGAGCATCACTTGAGCAGAGTCACCGCCAAACTCAAATGCATGTCATTCCAAAATAAATGCTTCAATCTGACAACGTGTCCTGTCTGAAAATGAATACTCCACTGTTAGTTATTTGGACAGTTTAATAAACTGCTATAAGATTATGTTTATTCTTTTGTTTATTGGTGCATTATTATGCTTTATACCATGGTCAGTGAGAATTCTATGGCTAACTGGCGTGCATTATTTTCGTGTATACGCACACGTAGTTATATCACGCCGCTCTGGTCGTCATCATAGCAACACGCAAATCAGCTGGCGTAGATCAGCTGTGTCTTGACATGTGCATGAGAGAAACGCGATAAAACATGGATTTCGAGGTTAATTTTAACATTTTTGGCAGAAACAAAACGGCTTACAATGCACAGCTTCTCGTTGTTTAACCCTTACATAATCAAGCATTCCATTTGTCTTGACAACGGTTGCGTAGGATAAATGTTGCGACCTGCATAAAGTAGTCACAAAAACTTTTTTAGCATTTTTAGCAAGTTCTATTAATTAAATCAATATTTTGTGTGTTTGCTTGCTGTGTGGGACCATGGTATAAACGCAGTAAACAGCTTGGAGCCGTGCATTATACGGTTTGAATGCACGTCGTGATGTTTTAGACTCTGCTGCATGCGTTCAAACCGGTATTATGCACAGTTCCTCGTTGTTTAATCCTTACTTATGTCACTTTATGCATTGTCCAAGTTCATGCGTATGAAAAATATTGAGTGTAATTATTGCACTGCATAGATATTAACCTTTAGAAGTTAACATATATATGCAATAACAAGTTATTTATAATTTAAACAAGAATTCTAACTATGGAGATGGACCGCTCTGACCTCTACTTCATTATTACTCAACTAACCACACAAGCGCACACTACTTCCTGCTTCCTGCATTGTCTCTGAATGTTGACATTGGCCAATATTAGCATAACTTCTGGGCTTTAACAAGGATCTGGGGCCATTTTGATTCCATGATTGAACATTTCACCTCTTATTTTTCTGAATAAAAGTCAAAAACCTTCTGAGTGACGTACAGTAAAAAGTGTAAACCGTGTGCTTTAAGTCAGTTGGCTCACAGGGCAAAACAACAGTTACACAGATCATAGTTTGATCTCACTCATTTCCCTGCTGTCACTTCACAAAGGACGAGAGCTGCTGATAAGAGACCATGACTTTGCATAAATGTGCAGAGTTTTGCAGCCAATAGGGTTTGATAAGGCCTCAGGATGTGACTAGCGGCTTTGCAGAGGTCATTATTTTAACAGAAAGTTCAGTCGTGACAGAGAGAACTGCAGCAATGACTCGCCGGATGCTTCTTCGCTTATGTCTGTCTATCTGTGAGTATTCAACAATTTCATATATCTATATATATTGACATTTACATTCCTAATGCTAAATCTTTGAATTGGTCTGTATGGTGAGGTTATAAAAATGACTTAATGTATTTGGCTGCATCAAACCTTAAAGACGGTATGTGGGATTTTCCAACAGAAGGTCTGTGCAGCAATTTATCCGAAAGGTGCAGCAGGTGATGAATGCAGAAAGCTGCCAGCAAGGAAGGAATTTTGGAAACAGTGGAGAAAACGGATGTGTTATGATGAAGAGAATGCATGTACGAGGTTTTTATTTTGGAGATTGCATGTAATCAGTAAATTTGTTTACACGAATATTTCACATTTCAGCTGAAGATGTGCTTTAAGGGAATAGTTTTAGACCCCGTCTACAACCTCAGCTGCTGTAATACAGGGAAACTGCAAGAACTGTTATTGGTCAGCTCGGACTGCCTGTTTGTAATCGTGAAGAAATATTAATGATCGTAGGATTGAACAGGGGCTGCAAGGTGGCGCAGTTGGTATCACTGTTGTCTCGCAGCAAGAAGGTCACTGGTTTGCGTCCCAGTGGGGGCACCGCGCTCAGTGTGGTGGTGTTGGAAGTGCTGCTCCTGATCCGGACTGACTGGGGTCTATCAGTCAGGAAGTCCAGGATCCAGTTGCAGAGGGAGGTGTTCAGGCCCAGCAGGCTCAGCTTTCTAATGATTGTGTTGAATGCTGACGTGGGTGTGTTTGTTGTCCAGGTGGGTGAGGGCCAGGTAGAGGGCCAGGTGGAGATGGCGTCATCTGTGGAGCGGTTGGGACGATATGTGAACTGCAGGGGGTCTAGTGAGGGGGGCAGCAGAGTCTTAATGTGTCTCAAGATGAGCCTCTCGAAGCACTTCGTTGTGATGGGTGTGAGTGCAACGGGGCGATAGTCATTCAGGCAGGACACTGAAGACTTCTTTGGCACGGGGATGATGGTGGTGGCTTTGAAGCATGTTGGAACAATGGAGGTGCTTAGGGAGGTGTTGAAGATGTCTGTGAGAACATCCACCAGCTGGTCTGCACACTCCCTGAGCACTTTGCCAGGAATGTTGTCTGGTCCAGCAGCTTTCCGTGGGTTGACTCTGCGAAGCGTCTTCCTCACGTTGGCCGTGGTGAGACACAGCGCCTGGTCATCGGGGGGAGCGGTGGTCTTCCTCGCCGTCTCGTCATTCTGTGCTTCAAAGCGAGCGTAGAAGTTGTTCAGCGCATCCAGCAGGGAGGCGTCGTCGTCACAGGAGGGGGATGTTGTCCTGTTGACTGGATGCCCTGCCACATCCGCCGAGTGTCGCCGCTGTCCCTGAAGTGGCTTCTCTGATGGCTTAGGACGGTTTGGCTCTTGCTGTTTTTAGAGCCTCGCTGTCACCTGTCATGAAAGCAGAGTCTCTGTTTTTCAGCAGCGAACGCACCTCTGCAGTCATCCACGGCTTCTGGTTGGAGCGAGTGGTGATGGTCTTGGAGACAGTGACGTCATCAATGCACTTCCTGACGTAGCAGGTCACTGATGTGGCGTACGCCTCCAGGTTGACTGAGTCGCTGTTGGTTGCAGCCTCCCTAAACATTTGCCAGTCAGTGTGCTCCTGATGGCCAGATTTTCACCTTCTTCAGAACCGGTTTGGAACCGGTTTAAAACCCACATAGTTGTGTTTCAGCTCCTGTCATAGATAGAACATCTAAAGTAGGTACTGTTTCTCCCCCATAAATGGTAGTTAAAGGACAGCTGGAGCACTCATGAAGGTTGGGCCTTCCCAGCCAGTCCTTGAGCTTCTTTATCACATTCCTACATGCAATGCACTCATTTACCGGATGTGGATAAACATCAAATGTGCTTTGCAAAGACTTGTTCAGGAGAGTTGTGTCTCTCTCAGGTTTTATCAGTTGTAAGTGATTGTTATTTATAATTCTCCTGTGGCCAGTGTAATAGTTTCCACTAAGGATTACAATTTTATCATCTCTGGAAGTCTGCGAGAGTCTGCGCATGCTTGTTCCTATTCATTATGTGGATACCAACCTCCTACGTATGGAGGGAATGGAGACTTCAAGCAGACTCCATGTGGAATAGAAAGTAGTTTAGCAGTTACACAGTTGTGATTACTGCAGCTGAGTGTCTATACGCCCTCAAGGGAGTCTAATCAAGGCTTAATAAGGACTCATTTCTCCATTTTACTGAGAGCACTTAAGGTGTTTTCTCCTGAGGTCACACAACTGCTGTTCTTGCTCACAGCCACCTGGTGGGGGATCCCTCTTCCAGGTGTGACAGTGAGCACAGCGCCGGATCTGCAGAAGAGAATCATCGGAGGTCATCAGTGTGAGCGTCGGTACCATGTCAAACTGAGAGGAGTTGCTGCCGACGGATCTACCAGCTCGTGTGGAGGCTCTCTGATCAGTACACGGTGGATTCTGACTGCAGCTCACTGTGTTGAGCCAGGAGGGTTAGAAAATCACATTATTACTGAGAATTCTTTGACAGCTGATCAGTAGTGATATCGGGTATGTATGTTTTTAGTGTTCTCGACAAGGTAAAATATGAAAAGAGAGAAATCTGACTTGTATTGACCTGCAGCATTAAAGCTGTATGTGTTGACAGTGTGATGTGTATCTTTAACTTCTACCCACATGTAGGACTGTATTTGCAGATTTAGGTGTGCTTCTACACGGTGCTGCTCAAGAAGTACAAATCACAGCAAATCCTGTCATCTATACTGACAAAGACAACAACGGCAAAGACAGATTTCATGACATCATGCTGCTGCAGCTACCTGGCACCTCTGACATTCAGCCTATAGCCCTGCCTGACTGTGGAGACCAACCCAGAATGTGAGTGGTGGGTTTTTCATACCTAACAATTATATAAAGCTGTTTGTCAGTAGTTGTAACAGACACTGACACCTGGAGCACTGCTGTACGGTTTAACCTTTGACAATAACCTTGTTTTGGATATAGGAAAACACATCTGATCCTTTGGCTGATGGGTGTTTTCTGATTCAGAGCTGTTGACAGGACGAATGAGCTAACAGTGTCTGCTAGAAATTAGGTTCATATACCAAGTTTAAAAGTCAGGATTAGGTCCACAGTACTCACTGTTTGGATTGCAATACACTTTACGAGATGCTTAACAATGATACAGTATGACCTCATTCTTCTGCTCTCCTGCTCTTCTGGCTGTTATTAACAGAGTTGAGATGGCAGGCCACGCTGCCACCAGTGGAGGCCCTAGTGACAGAAGGAGTGAGTGATTTTTTTTCCTTTTCTAAATCTATTTCCACAGCTAAATAAATATTTTAATCGCACTGTTGTTGGTTGCGGGCTGCAAGGTGGGGCAGTTGGTTAGCATTGTCGCCTCGCAGCAAGCAGGTTGCCGGTTTGCATCCCGTTGAGGACATCCGGGATCTTTCTGCGGGAAGTTTGCATGTTCTCCCCGTGCAGCTCCGGGTTCTCCGGCTTCCTCCCACAAGTCCAAAAACATGTTGAGGTTAATTGGTGATTGTAAATTGTCCGTAGGTGTGAATGTGAGTGTGCTTGGTTGTCTGTCTCTAAGTGTAGCCCTGTGATAGACTGGTTACCTGTCCAGGTGAGCCTGCCTTCACCCTGAGTCAGCTGGGATAGACTCCAGCCCCCCATGACCCTAGTGAGGATGAAGCGGTGTATAGATAATGGATGGATGATGTCAGTTGCAGTACTCATGTGTACACATAGTAAAGCAAATTAGCTTCTGTCCCAAAATTGCATTGTTCTTAAATTGATAGCAAAACACACACACATACATGTACTATGACCATGAAAACCTCTTACTCCTACTTTCTGTATTCTGTAGACAGTATTTAAAAATTATTTGTGTTGCTACCTCCTCTAGGACGTGGTAAATCACCTACTCTCCACTGTGCAGACATCGAGGTTGTCGACTGTGAAGACCTCGAACTTACTTTGCAGGAAAAATCCCCAAACGTCTATCACGTCAAGAAGTACCAACACTGGTTCTGTGGCCAAAGTCCTGGAGTGGATATATGCTGTGTGAGTTGACATTAGAGCTCTGACCATTTTAAGATACATTGATATGTCAGTAAATAGGGAAAAACTAAAGATGATGATGTCATGGCTTTGGAAGCTTTTGATAGGTTAATTGACATCCTCTGAGTTAATTGGAGGCAAACCTGTGGATGTATTTTAAGGCACACCTCAAACACACTGCTTCCTTTTGTGACAACATGGAAAATCTAAAGACATCAGCCAAGATATCAGGAAGAGAACTGTGGACCTCCACCAGTCTGGTTCATCCTTGGGTACAATTTCCAGATGCCTGAAGGTTCCACGTTCATCTAATCAAACAATTCTACACAATTATAACCACCATGGGAATGTCCAGCCATCATAGCGCTCAGGAAGGAGACGGGTTCTGTGTCCCTGAGATGAAGTGTTTTGGTACAAAATGTGTGAATCAACCCCAGAACAAAAGCAGAAGACCTTGTGAAGATGCTGCTGAAGCTGGTCAGAGAGTCATTATCCACAGTGAAACCGGTCCTGTACCGACATGGGCTGAAAGGATACTCAGAGAGGAAGAAGACATCACTCCAAAAGCAACATAAAAGAGCCAGATTACAGTTTGTAAATGCACACAGGGACAAAGAGCTTCATGTCTGGAGACATGTCCTGTGGTCTGATGGAACTAAAACTGAACTGTTTGGCCTTAATGACCATCGTTACATCTGGAGGAAAAAGGAGGAAGCTTGAAGCCTGAGAACACCATCCCAGCTGTGAAGCACGGGGGTGGCAGCATCATGCTGTGGGGGTGTTTTGCTGCAGGAGGGACTGGTGCACTTCACACAATAGATGGCATCATGAGGAAAGAAGATTATGTGGAAATATTGAAGCAGCATCTCAAGACATCAGCCAGGAAGTTAAAGCTTGAGCACTAATGGGTCTTCAGATGGACAATGACCCTCAGCATACCGCCAGATTAGTTACAGAGAGGCTTCAGGACAACAAAGTCAGTGTTTTGGAGTGGCCATCACAAAATCCTGATCTCAATCCTGTAGAAAATATGTGGGCAGAGCTGAAAAGGTGTGTGGAGCAAGGTGGCCAACAAACCTGACTCAGTTCCACCAGTTCTGTCAGGAGGAATGGGCCAGAACTCATCAAACTATTGTGAGAAACTTGTGGAAGGACAAAAATGTTTCACCCAAGTCATACAGTTTAAAGGCAACGCTACCAAATACTTTCTTATGCTTTGAAGAAATTAATTTTACAAAATCTCCAAAAATTTTCTCTCTCATTATTCTGGCATTTAGCAAATAGAAATAATTCTGGTAATCCTAATGGACCTGAATCAGGAAAGGTTTAGTCTGATTTAATGTCAGACAGTGAGAAAAAAAAAAGGTTTTGTGTCTTTATATACAGTGTATGTAAACCTCTGGTTTCGACTGTATATGTCTGTCTCTTACAGGGCGACTCCGGGGGAGGAGTGGTGCATAAAAACAAGATTCATGGCGTCATTTCTTTTCTCGGAGATCGTCACTATGTGTGTAGGAAAGCAGCTGCTTTCATGGACCTCTGCAATCCTGAATACGCAGCTTGGATCACCAGAACTATTACCTGACCAAAATGCTGTGAGGTGTGGCTGACTGGCTGAGATGCTTTCATCATAAATATTGCTTTAGATTCAATCTCTGCTACTGTTGTTTTGCCTATTTATGTTTCTGCATAACCTATTTACCATATGGAGCAGTTTAAGTGATTTAATTGAAACAATTTTGGATAACTTCAGTTCCTATTTTCTCTTTCATTGGTCCAAAAATGCAGAGTTCCTTATAGAAAAATATACAAATTATCAAATCAAAATCAAATCAAATCAATTTTTAATGTCATTTTGCTGTACATACACAGCAGTACAGGCAAGGTGAGAGAGCGTAACTTAAAGCAATTTGAATAAATCAATGTACAGGATTCTCGTGTAGGTGTCTTTATTTTCCAGGTGGGTGATGACTGAGTGTTAGGTGATAGCTATTGCATCCTCTGTGGAGCGGTTGGGACAGTAAGAGAAATATTCAGGAAGTACAGACCTGTTAAAAAAGAAGTTTTTCTAGCACAGCTGTCTGTCTCATTCTTGTGCATGTGATACCTCAAATACACCATGAGGGAATTTCTCTAAACCTGGCGTCAACGTTCACTGGACTCGAGAATGAACTGATTAGATTTTCGTGGTCAAAGGTCAAGCTAACGCTGATCCCTTTCTCAGGAATGAGATATAGCAGGAACGCCTGGGAGGAACTTTATTACATCTGGTGGTAACGTCCACTTGGACCCGAATTGATTAGAATTTGGTGGTCAAAGGTCAAAGGTTGAGTAGAATCGAGTAAAATGTGTAATAGGATAAAATGATGAAGTGATGACATTTTTTATCCAAAAGGTCAACAGTCAGCTTCACTGTGACACCCTGATGGTCTGTGGAAACACTTTCATGGCCGTTATTTAACGCCTTAACTCGGAAACAGCAGCAGACACGGTGACCATATTTTACATTTGGTCGTATATTGAATTGCTGTCACCGATCCTGGATCTTCCCTGCTGCTGGATTAGAAGATTTGCAGCCACACTTTAGCACTTCTAGCTTCCTCTGCATCAATGTCCAGACTTAAAGCGCCGACTGATGTCATCATACAGCTTTGTATCCTATCAGAATCAGCTTTATTGACCAAGCAAGTGAACAACTAAAATGCTTCAAAGACCTCATTACATGTAGTATACGAGTCGCAGTAAATATGGATAGAAACTGCAACTGAACTGCTTGGTGAGGGCGAACAACCACGAGGCTGTAATTCACATAAAGGCTGAAGTTCAAGCCGTGAACTCACTGCCAGGAGTTTAGATTTGGTGGAGAAATCTGGAGTCTGCATTCAACATCCAAAAAATGTGTCTGTAAAAAATCTAACTTAAATCCCTCATGAAAAAATGAGAAGACATTACTTCATAGCAGCGGTCCTGAAGATAAACAGTTCAAATGCTGTGTGTGAAAATAAACTAAAACATCAACTTTTAATTTGGCAACTACAACACAAGCTTTTGTAAATGTACAGTTTAATGTCAAAGTGAAGAAAAAAGTTTTTAAAAGTGTGCGTTTGCTGACATCATGTGGTTCACAAAAATTGCCACAAACATACAAAGACTGTAATTTTAACAGTTTTAAATGTAATCTTTGGAATAATTGAGTGTTATTTCACAGATTTTTAGTTAAATTACAGATATATAAATCACAGAAAATTATTTAGATTACAATCATTTAGATCAGGGGTGTCAAACTCTGGCCCGCGGGCCAAATTTGGCCCGCTTTGTAATTATATTTGGCCCGCGAGACAATACCAAATGACTTCTAGGGCTGCCCCCGGTATTATACTGTACAGCGCATTCACCGCTAATACTACAAATCCCATAATGCCCTGTTGTTGTTTTGGCGCATCAATCAGTACAGGACCCAGAAACTCCCTCTCCTCTGTGACAGTAGGCATAGCGACTTCACACTACAATTGTCACTGTGCCACTGATGTGTTTTTTTATTTATAATTTGATTTTGCATGTCTTCACTATTAAGTTATATATAATGTGTGGTAATAAGCGTTGCTTGTTCCATGTTCAATGTTAAAGCAAAATTTGTTTCGGTCCATATTAAAAGGTTCATTTGTTCAATGTTGGCCCGCGACTTTGTTCAGGTTTTAAATTTTGGCCCACTATGTTTGTGAGATTGACACCCCTGATTTAGATAGTCTACACAGGTCATCTCCACACGCAGTGGTCACAAGTAACAAAAACGGCACAACCACCATGGGCCGTAACAAGTTACGCCCGATGTTTCCACTTGAACATGAAGCATTTAGAGCACGCAACTTCCCGTGTCGTAATCACAAGCTCACAAGTTCTGCTTCAAGGCAGCAAACTGAGCTTCACCTGGTCTGACAAGTCAAAATGCTGGATGTGTCAAAGATTCAGCAACACCGCCCAATGTAGGAAAGAAAGAAATAAGATCAAATGATAACAAAGACAGGAAGGTCTATTCAAAAAAGCAAAACAAGTAAGTGCCCTCGCAGTGATCCAGGTTGTCATGCAGTTTCATATGAGTATCGTGAACCTGTCGCTGTGACCTTTTGTTTTCAACCTGACTACCCACTGGACAGAAATCCTGCCATGATGGAACACATTACTGTCAAGTGAAGAGTGAACCCATCCTAATCTCAGCTGTCAGCCCCGAGTTCTCTGCAATCATCAAATCGAGCATAATCTGGTGTGAAAAGGCTGCCTGCCTCTGCTGAAAACCAAAATCCTGTACACTGGGTGCTGTTTGAGAAGCCTCTAAAAAAGGCTTTTGGGTGAAAAGAAAGAACATCGATTTTATGCAGAGACAAAGAAGTTGACTGTAAATGTCACCTATCGTGTGGCATTTAGCTTGCAGTTTGTGCACAGCTGATGATATGTTGTTTGTGGGTTGTATTATAGTTTCCCTGAGTGCACTGTAAACTTTAGGCTTAAATGGTTTATTTTAATAGTCCACTAACCATGTCAGGGTGCAGCATGTTTCTGTCTATATCAGGGGTCGGCAACCTTAAACGCTCAAAGAGCCATTTGGACCTGTTTCCCACACAAAAGAAAACACCTGGAGCCACAAAACCCTTTTGACATCTAAAATGAAGATAACACAGATATCATATATTGTTTTTACATTAATGCTATGTATAAAAAAAAAAAAACTATAGTGTTGCATTTATGAAATCAATGATCTGCTACAGAGAAAACAAAATTTTATTTCTGCAACAAAAACGTTTTGAACTCCGAAAAAACAGACACTGGGTTGAAGGTTACTTTCAAATAAAATACTCAATGTCGATTTGAATCCTCCTTGTATTTGTGAATTAAAAAGCCGATCTTAAATTATCCACCTGCAGCAAAGTCAAAATGCCGTCTGGTTGTCCTGCTGCCTGCAGCTGGGACTGCTGACCAGACTGCTGACCGCCTGTGAGCGCTTTGGGACGGGAACAGCTCACGGCAGCACCACAGCTCGCTGAGGACAGTAACTGCACAACGATACGTGTTTTTACGTCAGAGTCTCCAAAACACCAGAAAGAGTCACTAGATCTGTCACTAGTCACACAAAAAAACAGTCGCCAAGAGGATTTGGAAAGTCGCCAGATTTAGCGAGCAAGTCGCCAAGTTGGCAATGCTGTGCGTGCCGGTGGGTGTCGCACATCGGGGGTTGTGACGCATATTTTGAGCGACAAAAAAAATTAAACACATTTTATTTTAATGTTACAAGATCACCATAATCTTCAAACTTAGAATTGCATCTTAAAAACTAACGAACTGAAAAACAACAATTTAAATTAAATACTCATTTATTTTCCGAAGCCACAAGGAGCCGCAGCAGAGGGTTGCTGACCCCTGGTCTACATGATGCACAACTCAGTCTTCTGTGCAGATATGACTTAAATGTTTGCCCATTATGAGCGTGCACAGGTGTAAAAGGCATGCAGGTCATTTAACCAACCTGTTACCGGTGCTTTTGCCTTATTTTGCATTATTTGTTGTCAGTTTGTAGAACTTTGTGAAACTGAATGTAGGACAACTTCTTCATGCACATCTCTTCTTATTACTCAAAGCAGCCAGGATGCCTGCATCGTGTGCACCTGGGTCACCTCATGCACAAGTTGCTGTAGCTCGTCACACACAGACACACATCATCATTAGCACCACCACGGTTAGCACACCATAATGTGACTATTACAGCATTGCAATGAGGCGAGCCAGATGTCAAGCTGCCATCTGGTTACTGAAGACTCATTTTCACAGCGCTAGTTTGGAGCTACGCAGCGTAATTTGGCCTCTCGCATATTATTTTCACAGATGTGTCGGTACGCCTTACTGCCTGGTGTTGTTTTTGGAGGATCGCCGTCACTAGAACAACGTCAATACCGTGTAAGAGCTGAATTAAGCCTTCTACCTGCAAACAGAGACCACACTATCTGCTGTATCCCAACTGCCTGCACTGGCCACTGATGTTTTCTTGTCTCCTCTGACGCCACATCTCGGCCCTGTTTTATTCTCTATTTGTGTGCTGTCTTTGGGCTTCGTTATTCGTGGCTTAAATATGTTTCCACTCCAGCTGTATTTGTCAGCCAAATGGAACAATCCCAGCAAAGTGCCCGACCATCCGACTGGCTAACCTTCGTCTGCTGTTGTCCCACAAGTTTCATTTAAGATGAAGTGAGGCCGAGCTCTTGCTGTCGTTGCTCCTGCACGGTGGAATTGTTTACCTCGTGGTATTAGATGATCAGGTTCAATCGAAACTCATCAGCCTAAAAAAAGAGAGACAAAATGAGTGTTATTGATTTTGTAAAATGGATTTGGTGTCTATGTAGATTTTGTTTTGTTGTTTGATGCTTTTACCGTGAACCACTCTATCATTTTTTTGTCTGGAATCTTAATTTATTGACCTCAGGCTGGATCATGCAGCCCTGTCTCCCAGGAATAGTATTTATGTACTTTTAATTTGCAAAAGAAAATATGTTTTGAAGGAAACACAATACCTCAGATTGAGCGTCTTTAATGAGAACATAACCAGATATTGTTAACTAAGGAAATATGCAAAACAGTTTGTCTCAGTGTAATTAACAAAGTGCTCAGTGTATTCTTTTAATTCATTTTTTTATGATATGCTTTCAAGCACGAGGCAACTTTTTTATGGTTGTGGTTAACCCTCCTGTTATCTCTGGGGTCAGTTTGAACACATTCAATGTTGAACATTTCTAAATTTATTTTTTTTTGCTCCATATTTAATGACTTTTTCTAATTTAATGGGGACAGCTGGGTAAAGATAAAAATAGCATGATGATATGTTTTCAATGTCCTGTACACGTTTTACGCATCCGCGTTCTTTCAGATCCACTACCTTTGACCGAGTTTCTGCTTCCTGTATTACTTTGTCAATATCCATCCATCATCTATACACCACTTAATCCTCACTAGGGTCGTGGGGGGCTGGAGTCTATCCCAGCCGACTCAGGGTGAAGGCAGGTTCACCTGGACAGGTCACCAGTCTATCACAGGGCCACACTTAGAGACAGACAACCAAGCACACTCACATTCACACCTATGGACAATTTAGAATCACCAATTAACCTCAACATGTTTTTGGACTTGTGGGAAGAAGCCGGAGAACCAGGAGAGAACCAGGATTAAGTGGTGTATAGGAAATGGATGGATGGATGGATGGATGGCACCATCAATCAAAAATGATATTCTTGAGAGAACAAATTCAGAGGGGACAGTTGGAAAGACTTGAATGTGACCCACTTGCATTGTCTTGCTCATTTTGGCAGGAGTGTAAAGTGGAAAGGTGAGGTGAATTTAATTAATTTAAAGGGCTATTTAGCTAGTCAACAAACAAAGCTAAAGTACCTGACACATAAGCTTGGGTAACAATTATAACTATGATCATTTTCCGGAGGATTAAACTGCTGGCTTCAGATTGACCCCAAGGATCAAAGATGTCAGTAAATCACAGATTAAAGCACCTACATGTGACAACAACATTTAGCTGATACTACAAACTAAATTTAATCCAAGTGGTTTTGCCTTTATAATTCTCAGTGTTTGCATGGAATCCACTCTAACCATCTCTTCAGGATTTCTAGAGCATAAGGGGGTCTGTGGCTCAGGTGGTCGTGCAGGTTGTCCTCTAATCGCAAGGTTGGTGGTTCGATCCCCCGCCCATCAACAGTTGAAGTGTCCTTGGGCAAGACGCTGAACCTGAAGTTGCTCAGGCAGCACCTTGCATGGCAGCTCTGTCGCCATGGGCGGATAAATGGGATCTACTCTCAAATGTACGTCACTAAATGAAAAACGTATAAAAATGTAGCCTGTAACTCCCAGGATGGACCAGTCTCACCAAACATAATCCAGACAGGAATCACACTGTTCAGTGCGATACTAACACAATGAGTTCAGTCATTACAAAAGGTTTTAACAGACTGCTTGGAGTAGTTGTTTAAGGAATGATCACAATTTCAACTCCGAATAAACTTTAAACAACCACTTAGTGTCTTAGATTGAGGAATTGTTTTGCAGGTTTGTAAAAGATAAACACCCACACATCTACGGTTGCCTCATATACAAATTTCTGCCATCCATTATATTCACAACAAGCTGCAGTTGGGTCTATAACCCTGGCTATACGGGATCATTTGTTCTCTGACACATGCACACACCCAGTAAACAAACAAATAATGAGCAATGTCTCCCACCTGGTGAGGAGATGATTATAACTCCATACATGCCATTAATCAGTTTGCCGCTGATAAACACCGCAAATAAGTCAGATTGATATCCCCGTCCTGGTGTCTTGCCCTTCAGGAAAGCCAAGTGAGATCGATGGTGCTTGTAACAGATGGTGGGAATGCAATGAGATACATCAGCATTACCCTCAAAGCAGCTTCCTCGCTGCGCTCCTGCGTTTCATTGCTGCTGATGATGATGATGATGATGAGGCATGTCTGGTGGAAAACTACAGATTCGATTGATAATAGACACGTGAGGAAAGAAATATTTTTACTTGATCAAATGTCTTTTATTTTAAAATCACAACAAATAATACATTTGTTAAAACATTTTATGGAAACATAACATTGTTTGGCTTTCTGCTCAGATAAACAACAACAAAAAAAAACAATAAAAGACTCATTCCTGACTCCAAAAACACCACCACGTGAACTAATCTTCCTGAAACACTGTATCTGCATTAAGTAATAAATGTTAATATTATTTTAAGTTTCATATATGTTTGGTACTTTACCATGCTGCTCCTGTTCTCCCACTGAAGCTCATAGGATGAATCCATAGCGTGCACACTGGAGAGTTACTCTAATAAACTGTTTTTAAGAGAACTCCCGTCTGCTGCGTCATCTCTAAGGCACTTTTAAAAATCAGTCTCAGATTATGCTGTACACAAACGTTTGTTACAGTTTAATTAACTGCCAAAGTGTGTGTAATCTTTTTTTTTTTAAACTTGTTTTCTATAGGAGACAGAATTTTCCAATCTTCTTTAAAACCCAGGGCAGTCTTCCTCTCTTCTTCTCTGGTCATTCAAGAATCTATCAGAACAACAACATAAATTACAGGTTAGAAAGGCAGAAAAAAATCATCCATCTCCTCCCAACAGCTGGAAAGTGACTCATTATTCCTCATGCAACTCTAACTTCTCTACACCTCTGCACAGTAAATGCCAGGGGGACACAATCAGCTCTGCAATTATTATGCTAATTTTAATAGGTAGGAGCCCGAAATAACGTCCTTTTTTTTTTAACTCTGTGTTTTTCAGTTGATAATGTATCTCCTGCAGAGTACAGCTTGAATCATTGTCTGTCCAATAATTGCTGTATTTTCCATCTCGCTGTGTGATGAGTCTCCTCCTTGTGGCAAACTGGAAATCTGCCCTGAAGGCTTGGAAATAATTACGCAGGTACTGCGAAGGGATTTTTCTTTCTTTTTTTTTTCTTCATAAATCAAATATGATATTATTAAAATGACATTACAAGAACTAGCCTTTGTTCTCTGTGTATAACTCACTCCATCTCCCTGTCTGGTCTCGTACGGTGTCAGTTCATGTGAATCTTTTTCTCCCTGTGGGCTCGCTTTTGTTCCATTTGTCATGCATATGAAACTGTATGAAGCCTGATCAGTTTTTAATGAATGCCTTCAGAATTAAGATCCAGGAAAAGAAAACTACCCGTTACCCCTCCTACTCTTCTGCAGTGTTTACAGACGTGACTTGATAATCCGACACTAAATATAAAACCTTTAATGTCGGATAGCAAGGCTGTCGGATTGTCAAGACGGAGGTTGAGATACAAGGAGGGCTTGATGAGTCATTTGTTGTTAATATTTATTGTTCATAGTTGTTAGAATAACTAGTGTATTGTTAGAACACGACGCATCGCTGGATTTCACGCTTAATTGACTGGTGCGCTTGTGCACATTCTGGCCAATTCCACCTTGGGGAAGCGCTCCGACCGGGTGGAAGTGGCCGGAACGTACAAGCAGCATTTGGCTGCTGATGCCGGTGTAGTTAGTGTTCACACTTCTGTTTCCACCATCGGTGGTGGTGGTGGTGGCAGGGGAGTGGCGGATAGGCTCCACTGCTACCATCTGTGTTTACTTCCATAAACACTGAACACGCTCACTGCGTGTGACGTCGTCGTGTCCTCTTCTGTGCATGCGGGACACTTTTGGGTCGTATGAAGTTCACACAGCAGATCACATACAAGTCGCATTTAACTGGAAATGTGAACGAACTCGCAGAGAAATTGGATTTCACAAAAAAATCCAAATTGAGCATTAAGTCCTGCAGTGTGAACGTAGCCAATCTGTTGGATTGTTCAGTCAGATAATACGCCGTCATCCTGATTGTGACATAAAATGTCATGTTGGAGTCAGAATCCAAGGCTGTTAGTATGTTAAGGCTATTTTCAATGTCAAGATTTTCAGATGGTTAAGGGTCGGATTATCAACTGTACTTGACTCTCACCATTTACAGCAGGGAGCAGGGCTTCTTCTTGACCTTGGTGGGCTGAGGGCAGAGGACGGCCCGGATGGCCTCATCAAACACAGTCTTCAGGCCGCGCTGAGTCAAGGCTGAGCACTCCAGGTACTTTACTGAATCTGCACATACAGACAAGGACACATAGTAAGAAAGTACAGACCTGAGGTACACAATCTTAGAATATTATAACAGTATCTCACTCGCAAACCCAATCAATGACGCTCTATGTCATGCTCCTTTTTCCTCATGAAATCTGGTTTGTACAGGACAGAGAATTTACATGTGCTAATGTAGCGAAGGAACCACTCAACAGCATGATAGCTAGAGGGCTAAAAAAAAAAAACACATTCGTGACTCCAAATTTGTCCAATTTTAATCTACATGTCGACAGAATTCTACCTGCAAATCACCAAAGCCGTGCCCTGCTGCGTTATCAGCTGCTCCAGCTGCAGCAGCACATTTAAAGTTCGGAGGAAACAAGTGCAATTCCAGATAAGCAAGTCTCAGCTATATACAATTTACTACAAAGTACTGCATGTTTCCTCTAAGGCACCAAAGAAAAAAGTAAACATTTCCATATATATACTTAAATTTAGTAATGTTTTCGTCTGTCTTCTGGCGCAAAGAGTTGTGGATGTTTGTTTTTCTCTACGCCTGAAAACTACTTCTGACCAGAGATAATTAAATGTATGAACGTTGCCATTGTGCACAATTGTAAGTTCACTATTAAACTTGGTGATGCAATGTCTTCACTAAAAGTCTATATACCTGTTTTCAGCATCCTTTTTTTCACCCAACAATGGATTCATCTAAAGGAAAGCTCTCCAAATGACATTAATCATGTTTGTTGTTCAGAACCCAGAAGACTGAGCAACGTTGTCCCTGGTCAGAAACGAGACGTAAGAGGAAACCATCACTGTGACTGACCTATCTCCTTAGCCAGAGCCAGGCCCTGCGGATAGGTGATGGGTGCCAGCTTCTTTTCCTTCAGCTTCTCGATGGTGTCCTTTTCATCCCTCAGATCCAGCTTGGTGCCCACCAGGATGATGGGTGTGGAGGGGCAGTGGTGGCGGACCTCCGGGTACCACTGGCAGAAGACAGAGTAAGAGGAAGATAGAATGAGAACAGAGGAAAAAGGGGGAGCACACAAAATGAAGTTGTTGGAAATGAAGAAAACGACAGGGGGGGTGAAGTGGAGGTTTGAAGTCCGACGGCACAAAACAGTGGATGAAAGGTTTCTTAAATTGCCATGAAATACGTCCTGTAGCTCCGAAAGAGAGAGAGAGAGGAGTGTATGATTGTGGCCGGATGTTGGACGTACGTGAACTTTTTCAATCAGGCAATCCAAGTTTCACTCTCAGTCTGCATATAATCTATCAAATTCATTTCCAGACCTGCCCTGGCTGCCTCTCGCTCAGGTTTCCTTCCTTTCCTCCCTACTTTGCCTCTGATCTCTTTTCTTCCCTTTCATATCTCCCCTTCCCTCCTAAACTTCATCCTCGTGCTCTCTCACTCTGCCCTTTGCCTTTTTTTTTTTTTAATATATATCCTCCATCCATCCATTTTCCTCAGTGAGGAAATGAGAGATGATATCTGCAAAGGAATTAATTCCGTCAGCGCCCACAGCCTCCACGCTCTTGTAGGTTTTCACTGGCAAATCCAACCTGCTTAGTAGAGAGGACTGAGCACAAGCCAGCTGATTGGCATTTGTGGATTATTGGTTATTATTATCACTGGTGCTACCTGATGAATCCAACTGTTTCTTCTTTAAGGTCAATTTGTTTTAAATGTCTCACTGTGCACAGTCAAGGCTCAAATTACTGTTTAAAGTCATAGATTCATTGACTCGCCTTCTTCCTCTTGTCATTTTTCTCTGTCACTGAAGTTGAATTAAATTAAATTATCTTGGTCGCAGCCGTTAGTTCAGTGATGTGGTGGACATTTCCTGAAATTTATGAGCAGGTTCATCACACATTACAAAAAGGATGCAAACTTGAGACTTAACTTAGAACAGATATGACTCCTGACATTATCTTGAGTCATTGAAGAATTAATTTTGATTCATGTCAAATGACTTGAGCTCATCAAAGGTGACTTGACATTGGATTTTTTCTAAACTAGCCTTACATTGAACATCCTGAATTGGTAAAGTCCCTCTCTGGTCTTTGATTAAACTCCTAGAACACATAGATCTTTGAAACTCTTCCCACTGGCTGCAGCTCGAGCACACCAGCTCTCCTCCTCAAACACTGGAAAACTACTCTGTGATATTAGAGTGATTCAGTCTTGTTGGCTTGAAGCAGAAACTGATTCTGAGGCAGAACAATGAAACAGAGAGCCCGTCCTGCGTACTGACAGTTGACCCCGAACGTATGAATTCATGTTTTCCAGACTGTCATTAGTGCACTGAAGTTTCAAGGCGGAGATGCTCAGCCATGGCTCTGAATATAAAGTGTCTTCAAGCAACATGCAACATGCAACATCAAATCGAGTTTATTGTCATGTTGCTGTACATACACAGTAGTAGAGGCAAGATGAGAGAGCGTAGCTTCATGATTATTCAACCAGCAAGTTTTTCAGAATGCACGTCTGGGATAAGACACTAAACGTTCACTCTCGCTGTCTCCTGAAGGGGGCGCTGCATCCATACACGCCGCCATTCGTTAAACATGGTGAACCTCTTCAGGTCCTGGTAGGTCTTCAAGGACACAAAGACACACATGATGGTGTGACGATGGTGAAGCTGCAGATGCTGCCCAGAGCTATCTGTCTGTCTGTCTGCATCCCCTCCAGCTGTATGTCCGTCTGGGATGTTGTCATGGAGCCATGTTTCTGTTAAAGCAGACACACAGCAGTCCCTCCACTCTCTGAGGGTTTCTCTCAGCAAACGTCCAGCTTGTTGTGGAGGGAGCGGACATTGGAGAGCAGGAGGATGGTCCTGCTGGTCTGGAGGGGTTAACCTTTAGCCTAGCATGGATCCTCTCTTCCTCCTCCTTTGTTTACATTCATACCGTTTGTGCTTCCTTCTCTCTCGGCTAACTGCCGGTGTCGTCTCCGATCAGACTCCGTGTTGGTGTAGTTTGTCCACATCACAACCAATTGCTGCAATTCCAGCACCGTTCACTGTCCTGACGCCCAGCAAAGTCTCCCGGCCGCAAGTTTTGTGGAATGAACATCTGGGATAGACTCAAAACGTTCACTTTCGTTGTCTCCTGAAGGGGGCGCTGCGTCCATGCCCGCCACCATCACCATGGCAACATAATATGATAGAACAAGATTAAACAATCTTCAGCACAGAAGTCGGACTTCTCTCAGATTTCTTGAGACATGACTTGGACTTTTCTTCAGTGACGTGAAAGACCTCGACTTTATCTTGTGTTTGTCTCAATCAAACTAAGACTTGGATTTGTTTTAAGCTACTTGAGACCTGACATGAGACTTGTATTAAAGACGTGCAGATTATACTTTTTCTTGTCTCTCTAAAACACCACAAGTATATCATGACATTAAACCCATTTTCAATATTCCACCATTGGCTACTGAGAAGCTCCAAAGAAGCTTTAAAGTTGTTAGGAAGCTGTGGCGGGGGTGGATTTATGCAGTCATCTTTGGCTTTATTATGTAACACAACAGTGCCGTAACATTTCCTAAATTCCATTTTTCTTTAACATCTACACTAATCCTTCTGCCCTTCTGTCCAGTCTTTATCCCTTGATTGCTGACGTGTGGACACTGAGTGAACGGCATGCTGGTCAGTCCGTGCTTCACTGTGTCATTATCCTTTTTATTTGCTTGACATTTAGCTGCTCGTAAACCTCAACAATCGTTAACCTTCACACACAAAAACAAATGAGTTTCTAAACTCATGCGGGGAGGCAATGTGAGGAGAGAGATGGCTTTGCTTGACGCCAAAGAAAGAAAAGTAAAGGTCCAGAATGATAATTGTTATGCTCGCTGCTTCTGCCTTCTGCCTGTAGCCAGTCTCTCTGCTTCTGTGTGCATGCTTGATTGCAAGAGTGGAGGAGAGTAGTGGAGCTGGAGCAGAGACTCACCAGCTGTACATCACAATCTCGCCTCTGCTCTGCTACCGTCGCCTTGCCGGAACCTCAGCTCGAGCGTTTCCTCGCCTGCCTCAGCCCAGTTTTCCCTCCTGGTCTGGCCTTCCTCGTTGGCTGAGCTCGGATCCCTTTTGGATCTCCTCTGCATTTCCCTCCCACTCTGCCCTGCTTGGCCCATCTTCAGCCCAAAACCTCAACCGGAAGTTCCCAGATATTCCAAACCAAACTTCAGTCCCAGACTCCTGAGTATGAGCTCAAGCTTTAGCCCCAGGTTTCCACTGACCAAACCAAAGTCTTGTTCTGTTGTTCCTGCTATCAGCAAAGCTCCTTTCTGACCTATTACCCAGTGCTTTGCTTGTCTTTGAATAAAACTGCTCCTCTGCCTTAGTGTCTCCTGATTAATCCCTCTAAATCATAATGTGAAAATGTCTTACCAGTCATTATTAAACCCCTACAAGCGTGTTTCCATGACATATCTTGATTTTTTCCCCCCATGAAAATAACCTCTTTATGACGCCCCTGCCTCCCATTTTTCTGCTACTTGCTACATATCGAGCACACCAGCTCACCTCTTCTCAAACTGACACAATGGCAGATATTAGAGTAATTCAGTCATACATGCAGGACAATGACACAGAAAGCCTCACTTTGCAAGTTTACTATGTACAGTGTGAAACCCTGGAAGGAAGTTTAAATCCATGTTTTTGATTCCTTCTTCAGTGCAGCCAATTTTCAGGGGCAAAGTGCTCAGCAGGGGGGTGTTGACTCCTTATCGTGCCCATGATGCGATTAAAAAAATACACCAGATGGAGACGTCAACAAGATAAGAAACTTGTTTTCACCGGAAAGGGTCTTTAATTGATTGCGCAAACACTGTCAATAAAAACATTCAGCCTGCTTGTGCCTGAAATAATCATGTCAGGTGCAAAATACATCCATATTTAAATTAAATGTGTTGTAGGAGAATACAATACAAAAGTGTAAAATTATATATTAAGCCTTCGTTCCACTGTTACGGCTCCACCTCATAGAATCAACATCTTTGCCTCTTTACTACTTGCTCTTCCTTTTTAATTTCCTTCCATATCAACTAATCCAGCAGGAGCCATCTGTGTAGTGCTACTTCTGCCTCTTGTTACTATAGAGACTCGTGTAGGATGCAACACAACGAGCAAAACAGGGGTAAGCGGTATTAAATTGGAGAGCTTTTGTTATTGCGCTCGTGCTTGCATCACAACGCAGGAATCGGCGAACGGATGAAAGCACAAAAGCCGAAAGAGCACTTAAAACGAGAGCGCTGTGCATGAAAGGTTCTATCTCACAATGACATCTGGTTCTTTGCAGCGTATTGCGACTGAAGGACAGAATGATTTGACACTCGTGACCCTGAACAGCAAAAAAAAGCAGGAATAAGAATTGGATAAAAGAATGAATTTGGATGAAAACAAACCAAAAGATATTTAAACTAACAGTTGAATGAAATTATTCGGCACCTTAAAAAAAATTCTCTCGCTTCTCGAATGTGTGGATTTGCTGCTTTTCTCCTTTATTTTGGATTTTTGACCCGTTGATTAGACAAAATTTGAGAATTTCTGTTTGGGCTATAAAGGAATTGTGATGATCCAGATCATTACTACTGTAAAAAATCAAAATATTGTCGTGAGTGTTGCATTGAAGCATCCTTGTTTTTGTATTTTTCATCAGCTGTCTATGTGCTCATACTCTTGTATGTTTGTCAAATGAATCAGTTTAAATATCTGTATTAGTTATGTTAAGGCTTTGAACTACCTGCTGTGCATTGCTTAGAGTGATGCATCACAGGACTTTGCAAATTAACTGTCTTAAGTGAAGGGGGCTTAATGAAATGAATCGGTGGCTGCCTGCAGTTATGTGGACAGTGACACAGGAGAAATTTAACACGAGTGCCTCTGAGACTTTGACTGAGATTTCATTCTCCAAAAGATAATTGAAATCATCCAATTTAAGGGGCCAGCTCTATTAAATACGGCTTTTAAATGCAAATTAAACTGCATAAACTGCCAACCAATTTAGCTGCAATTTAAATCATGTCTGTCCAGTCTCCCAAAAATATAAGCAGTGAAGAGTTTGAACGATTTAAGTTCCCTGAGAGACACAATACCGAGTCAAATTCCTCGGCCCAGAAAGCTGATTGTGATAGAAAGTTGTAGCCATGACGGTAGACTGTGCTTAAAAATATATCTGAATGTTGCTGCAAAGAAGCGACAGATTCTAAAACACAGACGCTTCACACACCTCGACGGCGGCAAATGACGTGCATGTACGCAAACGAGCTGCAGAAATGAAAACAAATGCAAAAAGAAAACGCTGCATATTCAGTCCCACAACAAAAGCACAACAAGGCCTCTAGGGGCAGTTTTTAAGTCTTCAACTTTTCAGTCACTGTGATTATTTGGGTGTTGCAGTGGTAGTTTACCACCGTCTCCTTGTTTTCTCGTTGTTATTTATGTTTATCCACGGAGACGAGAGAACATAAACCTTTTCATGCAGTTTTTCCCTCAGCTAACGTTACTCGTCTCGCTCACTGTCGCCTGAATCTCAGGTGAAAAGCTCACTACTGCCCCTAGAGGCCTGGGTCACTTCTGTTGTGTGACTGGATATGCAGCGTTTTCTTTTTGCAACACATTTCTGTTTATGCGATACATTCACGTATATGCAGCTCGTTTGTGTACATGCAGGTCATTTGCCCCCGTCGGCCACCGTACATCTCCAACCCAGCAGCACAGGACGTCAATATATAGTCGCCACAGTTTCGAGGAAGATTCGTGTCACCAATTCAGTGTCAAATATGAAATATGGTCACAACGTCCTCCTTTGTTTCTGAGTTACGGCAATGAATATATGCAAGAGATGTGGTTTTAACTGCAAAGCTGACCATTGACCTTTTGGATTGAAAACGTCATAATGTCATTGTTTAATCCTTTTAGAGAGTTGTGCTAAATTTTGTCATGATTACTGTGTGAATCTTTGAGTTGTGGCCGACAATGTGTGTGGTATATGATCAGCAGATGCAGTTGCGTCTGTTGCTTTATGAGCATGACACATCGTTTATCGGTCTTTCTCATACTTCTGGCTGCGTCTGCCCTGAGCGAGTTTGGCCGAACCTCATGGACTGAATTACATCCACGAGTTTCTTCTTCAGCGCTGGCATCACTGGAGCCTGAAATTATAATTTCACCAGCAACCTGGACAGAATTGAGCCAACTCTGCTGGGAATAGGCCAGTTTGGGCAGAGGGGTGGAGCGCATCAGAGACTGAGGAACCAGCAGCTGTCGTATTCTCTGCCCAACGTGCCGTCATCACGGGATAAAAGAGATGAAGTACAGGCAAGAGCAAAGTTTCTGTCCAAGCACTTGCATCATTTCCTTTACTTTAACCTGGCCTAAAGCCCAACACTGGAACACTGATCTTGAAATTGAAGATTTCGGCTAATGCAGGTGCAAAACTGTACTTGGAACTCTGTATACATCTGATATTAAACTTCCATCAGTTTCTGTTTGTCTGCCCTCGAATTTCCACAACTACCTGTCACAGCTGTTTTTATTCACTCCAGTGCAAATGTGGGTAACGTGAGAACAGCTGGAGTCGCGACTGTGCCTGTTTTATAATGGCAGACTTTATTAATTGCTCTGTGACTCAAAGTCATTGAATCCATTCTAGTACGTCCATCAAGACGGGGTTAAGTATTGAACCAGTGTTATGGCACCATTAGGGAGCTTATACATCACACGTGATGGCTCCTGTGGGTTTGTCAGGCCACAGCATAATTCATTATCAATCAGTCCTGGAGAGGAGGGAAACTGAGCACAGAGTCAATCCTGTCTGAACTGAAGGCTGAAACTGAAGGACTTGCTTTGAATGCACGGATTGGGAAATGTCGAAAGACTCGTGTTCTGACTTAGATGATCCTACAGACACAGTGTCTAGATACGTCTTTCCATGTCAACATTTGATCATTCCCCACAAAGTCTGCACTCCCCAAATGCATCACTTAAAGGTGCTATCTTCTTATTAGGAAGATCATAATGGCAGGCAGCTTGCTAGTGTCAAAGGACAGCATAGGGTGAGGATATTGGAGGTCAACTAGGAAAGGAATCAAGACAACAAAAGAGTATTTTATCTCGATGAGCCTGATGCTGAATCAAACAGATTCTCTCGAGGTTTCATATCGCTGATTTCAGTAATTCAGTTTTCAGGGTTTAAGATTAAAATAGATGAGCTGATTGATTAAAGAGAGGAAAACTCCTGTCCTGATGGTACAGAGGGAAACTTATTAAAGTGGTGTACCAGGCAGATGTGTGGCATCCTTCATGTATTTTCCAGTCTTCCTTGGTAGAGGAGGGGAAGAGATCCACTTTGGTGCCACTGGAAAATATTAAGTCTCCCAAGGCAACACAGTACATGACATGTTGGACCTCTCAACATCTGTCTGCAGGGCAAAGAGGGGAATGGAGGATGGTATAGCTCCCCAGTTAAATCTTGTACACCTGGAGGGAAGTAAGAACCAAGCATGTTTGCTAACTGTAATCAGCCACGTGCTCTTAAAGTGGATCTTTTCTCCAAATAAATGTGGTTAAGACCAAAGAAATGTTGATTGATTGTCACAGGAAGTGCCTCCTTTTATTCAGTCTGTCCTGTTTTTTACTATTGTTTTCTAGAAACTAGAAATCCTCCAAATGTGATCACGTGCCTGATTTAAGGTGACTGTGAGGGATACATACGTCTTCAAAGCAAAGCGTCCCAAGGAGACGTTGAAGATTTACTCTATTCTACTCCACCTTTGACAACCAAATTGAAATCAGTCCATCATTGAGTTGGACATCTGATGCAATGACGTTTCCTCTGGGCCTCCTTGAAATCTTACAGGAACTGAACAAATGTGATGCTGAAGTGAGCTGTGACCACCAAAATCAAACCAATTCGAGTCCGAGTGGACATTTGTGTCAGATTTGTAGAAATTCCCTCAACGTGTTCAATTCAGTTCAGTTCATTTTTATTTATACGGCATCGACTCACAACATAGATCATCTCGCAGCACTTCACATCGTCAGGTGAAGATCCCTATTCCTATTGGATGAGCAAGCAGTCGGCGACAGAGGGAAGGAACCAAACCCCCACCGTGTCCATGATGCATCACACCCATGAGAGTGAGGCGGACTGACAAACGGACAGATGGACAACCCACAACCATCGTGCCTTTAGTCACGCCTGTCGCCGGCGCAGAAGCATGATGAAAATGGAAATAGAAAATACACACAGTTTGCTCAACCCAAAGTGATGGTGACACATGTTTCCTCCCCCTCATTCTTCACCGGTCAGACTAAAGTAGACGGCGTTGAGGAATATCACTGAAGACACATCATCAGTCTCACGCATGCACCACTCATTTCACGAAGCAAGAACATTGGTTGTTCCTGGTTACCTCTAATTTGATCTATTTTCCTTCGTACACGTGCGCGTCCTCCCTCCGCTTATCTAACTCAGCTAACGAAGTGTGGTTGACGTGGCAGCGTCTGAGTGTCGGCGTTATAATAGAAACACCACTTGGGTGACAAATGTTTTTTTTCCATTTAGGTGACATCTTTTAAAAGGCTTTGGGGACAGAGATGAGACTCACCTTAGCTCTGACGTTCTCATAGGATGCTGGGCTCACCAGGGAGAAACAGATTAGGAAAACATCCTGGATGGATAGAAAACGAGAAGAGACAGAAGAGATTAGACGGCAGCTGTTACGACAACGGCACTGTGACGATGTCTGTCGCAAGTTTATGTGTTCTACAGCAAGTCTCCATGACATTCTCTACCTGTTTCAGTAGCTAGAACTCTATTGCTAACACACTTTATTGCAAAGGGAAATATCTTCTTTTTCTGCTATGAAGATCAAACAGTAAATGCTTAAATGTATGACAACTTAGTACCAGTTACTGTTCTATAATCTTTATGTATGTGTTTCCGGATACATCCATCCATCATCTATACACCGCTCAATCCTCACGAGGGTCATGAGAGGCTGGACCCTATCCCAGCTGACTCAGGGTGAAGGCAGGTTCACCTGGACAGGTCACCAGTCTATCACAGGGCTACACTTAGAGACAGACAACCAAGCACACTCACATTCACACCTACGGACAATTTAGAATCACCAATTAACCTCAACATGTTTTTGGAGGAAGCTGGAGAACACGGAGAAAACATGCAAACTCCACGCAGAAAGATTCCGGTGCCCCCACCGGGACGCAAACCGGCGACCCTCTTACTGCGAGGCAACAGTGCTAACCAACTGCAGTACCCTGCAGCTTTCCGGATACAAAATAAGTTTAAAAAAACGATTTGCTGCTATGACAAAAATGCATTAAACTGCTGCCTCGATTCCAGTTTTAGGCCAAATATCGAACTAAAAATGTTTTTGTCCTTTCATAGTACTGAAGAACTTTGCACCAACCGTCACCCTGCGCTTTGATCATCTTCAGTATTGCACTAATGTTGCCCTCGAGGGCCGTATTGTGTATGGATTTGACAGTAGTAAATTAAACTCTGCTAGTTTCACAGCTGGGGACCAAATGGATTTGGTCTGTTCTAATGATCTGTGTGTGTCCATGTGTGTGTGTGTGTGTGTGATTGCATACCGTCTGTGGGTAGGACAGTGGGCGGAGCCTGTCATAATCTTCCTGTCCGGCTGTATCCCAGAGGCCCAGGTTGACTGGCTTGCTGTCCACCATCACATTAGCTGAGTAGTTGTCAAACCTGTGGGGAGCAGAGAAGGTCAGCGATCAATCAGTCACCGAGCCACTCTGTAATTTAACTGATTATTTTAGCGATCAGTCAGTTGATTTACAAGTGCCACAGACATGCCATCACATCCAGGTAGGATCCCATTATGAGTCGTGTGAGATCTGAAAGCTTCGTATGAGAGGAACCACGGAAAATGTAGTTGATCGTGAAATAACTCTGAGAGGGATCAGTACAATGGTGTTGATCATAGCACTTTCCAAAAAGCTAAAAAAGAGCTTAAATGAATAACTGACTGGTTGACTTTGTTTGCCATTCAACAGAGGTCATGTGTATGAAGACATTACATATTTAAGCAGCAGCGCCCCCGTGTGGCCACATGGACACACTGCAGTTTCATTTCTTAACTCGTGTGTTCAGCTCTTGAGTCACTTTTAGTACGACTCTCAATGCCAGCAAATTAAAATCCATGTAATTCTGTTCATTCTTTGGGAAATTTTAATGCAAGTCAGTTTACAAATACAAAAACGAAGACACTTTCTACGAATAATACCAAAATGTGACTGTATATAAAATCAGTGGAACAGACTTTTCTTCAGCTCCATTTCAGCAGCACTCTGCTTCCCCGTCATGCATCAGCTCAGATTCACGTCACGCCTTCAGGTAGCACAAAGAGGAAACATCACAGGCTTCTGACAAATGCAGCGA
>NW_007577946.1:406414-411971 GCF_000690725.1 Stegastes partitus | reverse complement strand
GTGTGTGTGTGTGTGTGTGTGTGTGTGTGTGTGTCATACTCACACAGTAGGAATGTACTCCCCGGGGAAGGCATTGGTTGTGTAGCTGATGAGAAGACATGTTTTACCCACAGCCCTAAATCACACAAGTAAAAACACATACGGACAGACATTAGGAAAAAGACAATAACAGTGTTTCAGGCAATAAATTTACAAGTGAGAGAAAGATTAAAGGGGGGTGGGGCTTCATGGCAAACTAGAGTTATGTCTCTTTCCATAATATGCACCATGGGGCTACCACAAAACAGCATACAGAGCCGGGGCTACAGAATATACTGCACACTCGTGTTGGTTTGCAGTCAGCGGACAAGAAATCAACATGTTGTTTTTACTGACAGGGAAATGGTGCAACATGCATGATGACAGCCATCACAGCTGTGTAACACAGGATACACGTCGCAATATGTTCTCGCTGTGAGCACTTTATTATGGGATGACACTGCACATTCAACAGCATAAATAATTTACTTTATAATTTCTGTGATTTTTCGAGCATATATATTGTTTTAATGTTTCTAGTAGAGCCTGTACTAAGGGAAAAACATATTTAGTTTTATAATCACTCTTTCTAATGAACTGGGATAAATGATTCCAGGAGCAGAGTGAGCGACGTGTCTCTACATCCACGGTGATGTAACTGCGATGCTGCACGCACGATCCTGCAAGTACCAACTAGCCTGCTTCTTATTTTCATCCAGATTTGCTGCGAGTGTTTCAACAACAACAAATACATCACCAGAACTCAGCAAGCATTCTGGATGAATCTCCCTCAGTCTTGTTGCAACTCCATCGAACACAAGTTCTGTGCAGCTGTGAGGGTGACATTTAGGCCCAGACTCTGTTATATGAAGTAATAATATAATAACCAGGCTGTTTGAATCCGTCACTGTCTCGCTGTTTTCCTTCAATAAATGGCTGCAAGCAAGCATGACGAAGCAAATCCACGTTGTGCCCAAAGTGCAGCGGATTAATCAGCTCATCACCGACGATCAATAATCATTAGTCCACCACTGCTGACCTTTAAAGGTCCCGCAACCCGTTTACTCAGCCGCCCCGTGACTGGAAACCACAGCACCATACCAGACCAGGGGTAGTCATAGAGATGCTTTCATTAACATGTGGTCGTACATGGAGTGGAGAATGTAGTCCCTCCCTCTGCCAGGGTCTCTTTTTGTGACATTTTGAAAGCTTCAGTCCTCCACACGAGTCACAGTGGAACTTAAAGGACCAGTTTGTATGAGGCTGTGGTTGCAGAGTGGATCCAACTGAATCCACTATCTTTCCAAGCATAGAGGAAACTACAGCGGCTGCCCCCCTTCAGCTTCAAAACTTGACTCACTGTTTGGTTTGTCTGTTCTGGGCTCCTGTAGAAACAACATGCAGGCCTGCTCTCTGTTGGATTCATGCTAAGCTAATGAATACACAACAAGTTTTTTTGCAGGTGAATGTTCGACTCCATTTCTCCTGATTGATCCTCTCAAATATTACACACTGCTCCTATAACTTGAGATTATTTTTGACAGATGTGAAGTTTTTAGGTGCAAACATGCATAAAAATATATGCACTCCATTCAGACCAGTGCACCGATAGGTCATGCAAGAAGGCAAAGGAGTTTTTGTTCATGCTGAGCTGCTTATAAAGTCAGGTCTAAGAGGTTGGCATGGGTTATTATCTAGTGTCGTGTGAGTCATGAGAGCTTAACTGTAACCCCAGGGCTGCTTGATTGATATATAAATGGACAAAACGTGTCGTCTCAGTAGGCTGCCAGAGTGAAGGAGAACGTTTCTAAACATATTTCCTGGGTGTCGGGGCTTGTTGGATGTAGACATACTTCAGTTGTTGTACAGAAACATTCTGGTTGATTCCAGGTCACATGACATGGAGGTTAGCACACGAGGCAAAGTTTCTGGCACCAGATAGAGATGAGAGGAGGTGAGACTTTTACTGCTTTCTCTGGGTGTCGGATCAACCAAATCACAAAAAAAATAAAAAAAAGATCCCACTAACCCTTTGTTTTTAACCATGTAGATGGGTTCTGTTGGGTTTGCAGAGCTTCACAATGGCAGTAAGGAAACATCTGGGATATGCTGAGCAGTGGAGGTTCATGGATCTTTGTTTGTAATGCAAACCTCACACTGTAAAACNAAAAAAAAAACAAGAAAATGCTCTCTAGCGCCACCTAGTTACAGAAAAACACACTAAAATGGCCCTAGCACCCAGTAGGAATGTCGTACAGAGATCAAACCAACATCAAAACGTTCGTCTCAATGAGACCCACAAATCTCGCGCTGACACCCCTGACCTATTTCAAACAGGAAGTCCACAATTTGCCTTTCAAAGTAAAAAAATGAGCGAAAACTTCTTTTGGGAAAAAATTATCTTGTCTGACACCGTAAATCGCACCAACGTGAAAATCGCACAGGAGACAGAGAAGGCCTTGATGTACAAAAGTTCTGAAGGGATTTGGCGTTTCTCAACCGGTTTTCGAATGGCGAGCCGTTAAAGTTGATCAGCTGTTGCAGCCTCGGTTCATACTTTGTATGGGTGTCTATGGGGGCATGTGCAGACATGCTGTGTCAGTTGGTCATATACACAAAAAACTAAAGGTCCTACAGCTTTAAAAATAACACTGAGGACTTCCTAACAAGATTTCCCACAAAAATATGTTGTTTTTACACACATTTGGTGAAAATTGTGGCTGTATGGGAGAGAGAAAGTGAGTAAACATGTCACTCTCCCACCAAGGGACATGCTGAACGATGACATCATCACAGGTCAGTGCAGCTGCTCATGTGACTCACTGACAGTCTGAGGCTGAGAGGAGAGAGAAACATGGCTCCTTGAACTTAAAGCAGGTTTAAATTGTGTGTGTAATTGTGTCAAAATGGAGGTCAGACGGGCATGAGGGTCCAACGCAGACCGAGGACCCGACCAACGCTGCTTGCAGCTTTAATTTTTGTTTTATTATTTAATTTGATCTTTATTTTACCAGATAAAAATATTTTCCTCATTTGCAAACATGATCTGACTGAAAGGCGCCAGCAGAAACAAATGCACGTGTAAATTACAGACACAAATAGACACATAAACATAATATAGAACAAGTAAGTAAGGATATGATGCAATGAAGCTGAGTAGAGTAAAACTTAAATGTCTCAGAAGGGAAATTTTAGTGAAATTTGTGGGTTTAATGCATTAAACTTTGACCTGTTTAACTTTTTTTGTGCTGTACCTGCGAGTTAGCACATTATTTAACCAAACAAGCCATGCAAGTACAATGAGCCCTGGAAGATCATAGACTGTATATAAATGTTCCTTAGACCNGAGCTTCACAATGGCAGTAAGGAAACATCTGGGATATGCTGAGCAGTGGAGGTTCATGGATCTTTGTTTGTAATGCAAACCTCACACTGTAAAACTTAATAAGTTAATTAAACTCAAAAGAATAAAAATAAATAGTTGAAATTGATTACATCAACAATTTAAAGTGACATGACTAGAAAGTAAAGGTTAAGTAGCTCTTTTAAATGAAACCAACTCAGTTTTACAAGTAGAAATAACATTTATTGTTGAGTGACCTTACATGGGTTTTTTTTGTTTGTTTGTTTGTTTGTTGTTGTTGACATTACAAGTATGAATGAAATACCATAAACTCATTTTTTGTGTTTAGCTTTACTATGATTATTTTACTTATTTACATAGCAGTAACCTAACTTTTCTTAGTTTAATTAAGCTGTGCCAACTTCCCTATAATTAAAACAACAACAACAACAACAACAACTTAATTAAAAAAAAAAAAAAAAAAAAAGTTAAAAAGTAATTCCCCCTTTTTTCTTCTTTTTTTTTTTAAATTAAAAAAAAACTGATTATATGAATTTGGTTGTTTTTTTTGTTTTTTTTGTTTTGTTTTTTCATTTTCTTTAATTCAAAATACACACATTTTTAGTGAACATTAAAATATGTCAACACAGAAAACTTAAATGCAAGTCGCTTTATTGAATGACTGAAACATTAGCCAACATTGCCTGTTTAGAAAATGAAAAGTGACCGTTTTTAGTACTTTTTCAGTGCTTTAATTAGTGAAGGATACTTTGATGTGAGTAAATACGACCTGTCCAGCTGATTAACAGACGACTGACAACATGTCCTTCTGTGATTCGGATGGACTGACACTTTAAAATGTATTCAAAACTAAATAACTTCTCTAACTGGACTGGACATATCAAAGATTTGTCAAAAATGAGCGACGCTGAAGTCAACATGATTATAAATTTCTTTTTGATTTAAGAACAAAAAAAAAACAACCCACACACACACAAAGAACCACTGACGAATAGTTGTCATCACATCAGATAGCTTTTTAAAGAAGGCCAGCACACCAACCAGATGACTCAGATGTGGTCTGAGCAACACAGATACCAACCAGCAGAGCTGCTGGTGCGTATGAGGGAGTGTTTTCTGTCTTTGCGAGGACCAGCTTGACTTTTAGATCTTGACTTTGATGTGTGTTTCTCAGCTTGTCACCTCTCTAAACTGGAGGTGAAAGAAATGGTTTCGCTTTAACGACACAGTTTGGGTAAATACAAAGGTCGGGGGAAAAGGCCTGCAGTGGTGGTGGTTCGGGTCAGGACTGGAAGTAAAGGATTGCAAGGATACACAAGTGGAGGCTCTCAGAAGTATAGCAGCACGAGATGTGTGTGTGTTTGTGAGTCAAAAAGGAACTGATCCGTTTCAGAAGCATCAGCTCGAGCTGAAAACAGGAACCAGCCAAACTGAGCTATCAAGACCAAAAAAAAGCCTTCAGACCTCAGATCTCTCTCTGTCTGTTTGTTCCTAATCTGGTTTTCCATCAACTTTTCTGTCCCCTGCTGACACATCCTACATTATCCGGTTTGGCAAAGTCTTCAAAGAAGTCTTGCTTTGTCTTTGTTTCTCTCTTTCTACTCGTCATTTTTTTTTTACTCTCTTTCTCGTAACCTTTACTTTGCCTCTACTGGCTTTTCTGCCTGTTAGTTGGAGCCTCGTAACCATCACGGCAACACAACTCATTTCATCAGAGGTAGAAGAAGGATGTTTTATTTAAGTTATTGCACCAATGGAATCCTGTAAAAACATCCCATTACAATTCTGCAAAAGTGAGTGAATATTAGCCACAAAATGCAGTTAAAATATTAATAAAAAGACACTGGATGGACGTCTGTGCCTGATGCATCATCACACGTGACATGATGAAGCATTGGCGTGTATTCAGCTGCCGGAAGTAAAGCTTATGTGACCTACTTTATTTTTTTTTTTAACACAGGAAAGAAGAAAAGAAGAGTTCTGCTATTCTAATCTATTTTCACTCACGCACTTTCTACTTCTCTCCAACCTTCTGTTAGTTACAATTTGAACAATCACTGTAATGAAACCATGTGAGACGTTTAGAGGGGGGGAAAAAAATCACCATTTAGTGAAGCTATAGGAACAATTCATTTAAAATTTGAGCCCATCTACACACTGGTTTTTGTAATCCCT
>NW_007577946.1:375809-405833 GCF_000690725.1 Stegastes partitus | reverse complement strand
TGTATTTTTAAAACTGTTCAATGATCCACTGTGTAAACTCTCCATCTGAAAGCTGTCAAATAAATATAGTACAATGAAAGAACGGCGTTTCCTTCTGATGTGTAAGAATACAGCAGCAGAAAATGAAAATATTCAAGATTTTTGGGTTTAATGCATAAACTTTGACCTATTTAACTTTTTTGTACCGTACCTGCGAGTTAGCACATTATTTAACCAAACAAGCCATGCAAGTACAATGAGCCCTGGAAGATCATAGACTGTATATAAATGTTCCTTAGACCTGCATTCTTTCTCATGGCCAGCAGGGGGCGACTCCTCTGGTTGATACTATAGAGAAAATGACTCTACTTCACCTTTGATTTGTTCCCTCAGTAAACATTTTCCTGATGAGTTTATGGTCCTAGTTGCTAAATTTAAGTCTCCTTTAATCCACCATGATGTTCATTTTGTAAATCATGATCCCATTTAGATGAAAATGAAGTATGGTTTGCTTTAGGACCCGTCTATCTTGAGATACAGCTAGCTGTATATAATGTCCTCCAGTTCTTAGTCAGTTCCACTGTAGCTTGTCAGATCTAGTGTCAGGTAGTGACAGACAAATATTAAATTTAGAGGCTTTAAAATAATCCACAAACCAAAAGGTGACGTCACTGTCACTGTGTGCACCTTTTCTATTCAGTCTATGATCAACAAAGGTGGATACAGCACAGCCATGCATCAATTGTTTTTCCCCTACTTGTATTGCAACCAAAGAAAACCCCAAACAGCATTTATCCCATACACTACGACACCTCCAGCTGCTAACAACATCCGGTGTTAACCTGTCCAGTATGAATTTTGGAATCCATAGAGGTTTCACAGTTATCACCAGTTGTGATACCATCGTAAAGTATCTGGGTCGAGGTGGGAATCCTATAGGTGGTGCCTGTGGGGGGGGGTACATGAATGGATTGCACCATTTGGAAGCTTGAAATTTCTTGATCTCATGCACAAGGCAAGCCTTTATGTGAGGGGGCTTCATCTTTGGTATACGGTATATAGTTCTCATGAATTAAATGGATCTCCAAAGTTAATTCTTTTGATCTCTCGGCTGCATCATTCCCTCCTTGTTATTTGTTCTGTGGAGTCACCAGTTTGTTCAGTCCAGAACTGAAGGTAAAGGCCCTCCAAAGTTTATTAGTTTGGCTGCTAATGGATTAATATACTTATACAGTGCATTTAAAAGTCATCATAACCTCGACTTGTCACCTTACTTGATGTGAGTTGAGTAAAAACGAGTGGTGCAACACAGCTGCCATTGCAACAAAAGCTACGGTGGCAACATCCATTTCAGATTGTCTAATTACCTCAAAGATCATGACTGACGAGCTAAACACAGCTTTCTCTAGCGGTCAGCGGTGCAAATGAAAAACTTCAACAGGTTTTTAACTGTCACTGCAATCCCACTGGGATTAATTAGTCCGAATATCTGTTAGAATTTGACATAAATCTCTGTGGTTAACGTTTAGCCAGAAAGGGATGTTGGAGATTTTCGTTTAGTGCTGTTGAACTGCAAATAAAGTCGGACAGCTGGGTCAGTATGTACATAGAGACTCGCACAGCCAACTTCCCCACAACTGAGGACCAACTTCCTCTTCTCTGTCTGTTGAGTGGAGCCATCTTCTAGTGTATGTGTTTCTTCTACATCTGGCTGAGTCACATATAGACCAACAAACACGTGTTCACGCATCATACAAACACGGTAGCTGCTCGTTCTTTTTTTTGAAAAGGTCTGAACGGCGTCCACCTGCTCGAGGTTCACCTTCTGTGAAAGTTCGACAGGAGAAGCTGCTGCTGCTTGCAGAACGGATGCTCGTGTTTTTGAATGATTGCATGCTAGGTCCTAGCAGAAGTGATCAAAAAATGAAAAGTCCCTGCAGAAATTACTCATACCACCACCTGCAGCTTCAACTGACGGCTTCTTGGCGAAGGCCGATACGTATTCTTTCCGAGACGCTGTTTGAACAATCTGTAAAGCACATTTCAGGTAAAAGTCCCCCATGTTTTAATGTAATGTTCTGTCACGTTGGCAGTCGTGATTGGTCCAAATTCTCCTCAAATTCTACTCTTTACATTCCTCACATTGCTTCTTCCAGCCTGTTAGTTGTGTCGGTGGTGATTTTTTTACTCAAATGTGAGAGGTGTGAAAAAAAAACACAAGATTTGACATAATTACCTTAGGCGCCATCATTTCAAAAAAAATGTCAGGGTATGTTACAGCTTGCGAACGATACGAACAGAGCAAAGACAACAAACCAAGATTCAGAGTAGTTCTAAATCTTTGTCCTGTCTGTAGGATTTTAGGTTAAAAATCGTCATTATGTCACGACAAACATACCAGTTAAACTTAGGGAATGACTGCAGGATAAAGAATAAACACATACATGGATAAATAATATTGATGATCCAGCAAAACCACCGTTAAATGTTGGCTGACTAGTTAAACGTACTTCCTGGTTAACAGAGAACACTTCATAGTTGTGTTGACCCAGCCATCCACACCAACCTCCTCCCTCCATCAACTTAACTTTACTGCTCCTGCTTTTTCCTCCAGATGGACAAAACCCCCACCAACCACCAGCTCGCTTTTAGTTTTACAATCAGTCAATTTAAAATCAACACTTTGATTTTCAGGTTTTTGTTTTTTTTAAACAAACATACCAAAAGTGTTCAGACAGAGTAAAGTCTTTTCACACCTCTCTTCCTGTTTCTTTGCTCCTCTGTTTTAAATCACACACCAGGAAGTTGAGCAACACATGGAAATGCAGTTACAGCACCTGTGGTGCTACCTGCTCGCTGCTCACAGGTCACTTGGAGAAACAACTATGCTGCTTCCTCTTTACTATTTCCTTCATGATGACAACCTTCTCTTTTTTTGCCCCACCTTAAAGGATAAGAAATATGTAGAAGTTCTGATGTGACAGCTGAACCAACACTTCTTATGAGTGAACATATTTCAACAACAAAACCAGGTTTCTAAATGTCACAAAGTGCTTTAAGGTCAAAGCTTAAAGGCATAGATCTTTACTTTCTTGTCGTTACGAACAACTCTCTTTGCCTTTTTCTTTTTTTGATTTCCATCTACAGGAGGGAGTGTGTGCTCCGGGTTCGCTGCATTAAAGCATTTTCCTACATGTTGTGGCCTGTACGGCTCATCCAGCGCCCTCACTGTCAAACACACGCCTTGAGATTTACATGTAACACTGGACAGCCCCTGTTTCTTTCAAAAGAAGTTTAAAAAACAAAACTTTTAGCTTTTGGAGGCAAAACCACACCACAGAGCCACATCACTGCGGAAGCTGATGAAACTTTTAGAGCGCAAAAGCTTCTTTATCAGAACACCTTAAACTCGTAGCCTCGGGCCAAACATCAGCACCATGCATCAGCTGAGCCAACACAATTCAGCGCTTACAGGCAGCTTAAGTTCTAACAAGTAAAGTAAGAAAATAATGGCGTACCCATCTCCCACGACCACACATTTGATAGCCTGCATCCTGTTCCGCTCGGCGACGTCTGAGCTCTTCACTCTGACAGAAACAGACCCGGAGAGGAAGGTTAAGAGACGCAGATGAGCATGCAACTACAGGAAACTATTGCACACCTCCCTCCCTCCCTCCCTCCCTCCCTCTGCTGCGTCTTTCTCTCTCTCAGTCTCCCTCCCTTCATTTTCTTCTCTTCTTCCTGTTTTGTTTTTTTTTTTCTTCTTCCAAGATACAGAACTTCACCAAAGTACGTGCTAATGGTGAAAAAACTGTATTAATGTGAATGATTGAGAAAAGCTGTTGCAATGAATAAAACCTGTGAAATGGTCGTGGAGGAGGAGGAAGATGTTGGCGCAAGAGTTTTATTTAAAACTTCCTCATTTGTTTGATTGCACGTTTGCACTCATGCATGCGACGCAGAACCAGATGAGCACACACGCATGCTTGGAATGTAGCTTTAATTTATTACTTTGATTTAAGAAGTTATTAATAAACCACATTGATAGACACACACACAGTCCTGTTTCTGTTGCTTCACACAATTAGCCTCGCCCTAACCAGAACTGCAACTTGTTTTAGCTTAAGCTTAACTTATCTCAACTCTAGCCTTAGTCTTTATCCTAAGATGTAATAATTAATGGTTTGAGGATTTGTGTTTGAGCGCTAAAAAGGGAGCCACAAAAAAACAGATTTATGTCCCCACAACATGTGCAAACACACTTTTGTATTTGTTGTTAAACTAAAACTGGATTAAGTTTAATCTGAAAAATGGTAGATGCTGCAGATAAATGGAAAATCTTGAACACAACCTGACGCACTCATGATCATGCACCAGCAGCACCTGTGACTTTCCTTTCTAACCACTAGAGGGCACTTCAGCGCCATTTTTGCATCGATCATAACTCTGAGTCTGTACAGCAGAGGGGCTGCTTGATAAATTATTAAGATTATCCACCGCTTGATCTCATTTTAATCCATTTCTAACCATTTTTCAGATTGAAATTTTTTAATACTTTAAGGGAAACTTATCATTCGTCACATCAACCTTTAACAAAAACACCTTGTTTTGTCGTTTGTGCAACACCAACCTGAAATAAAATGACTTTATAAGAATGCAGTTGCCTCCTTTAACACCCTCAGTGTTCCATAACAATGTGCATTTACTGTCCTGAATATAAAATAAGTTGAACTATTTTAAATAACACCCAAGTCA
This sequence comes from Stegastes partitus, assembly GCF_000690725.1. Taxonomy (NCBI): domain Eukaryota; kingdom Metazoa; phylum Chordata; class Actinopteri; family Pomacentridae; genus Stegastes; species Stegastes partitus. Next base: position 401,099 of record NW_007577946.1, on the reverse strand, counting down.
GTAAAGTTGCAGTGACAGGATGCTGCATGTAAAACCTGTGAAACACTTTTCCTCTAATGCAAAAGGTTAAACCGTCAAGTCAGCCTGAGTCAGTGCACCACAGGAAGACAAGGAGGAAGGTAGTATTTTTAAAATAAAAGCGTGTGATTTGCAGAAAAAAGAAAATAAATTGAATTCTTTATTATTGTTATGTAGCTCTAGATGACATCTTAGCCAGCTGCACACTTCAGAGGTGTGAAGGGTTCCCTGCTTACCTCACCGTGTGATGAGATTCCGGCCTTTCAAAACTCCCTTCCTGCGACGTTTTGCAACCACGTTTCATTGAACAACACATTTTCAAAACAGCCTCTGTCAAAGGTACAGCGTCATAACAGCAGAGGGGGAAAAAAAACAAAAAAAAACAACTCAGCTCTACAAAAACTTTATTATTCATCCAAAAAAAGAAAAAAACACACGTTCAAATTTGTGCTACTGCTGTACTTTTCTGTTTTTTTCAATTGCATTGGACTACATGTGTTTGTTTTTTCTGTTTTTGTCAGCTACAGACAGACACGTTGACCTCTCGCATGCTGAGAATAAAACTGACATTCCCCTGACATGCAGAAGTTAACTGATGAATCTGTTTAATAAGTGCTTCATTTTGAAGGACGGCCGTCTGCTCGTCATCCTCTCCGGCTCTGTGCTCATGTGAGCTTGACACGGTGGGGAAGAGGTGGGGTTAAAAGAGAAGGCTTCATTCAGCTGTCACTGCACTGTGTGCTGAGGCTGCAGCCTGCATACTTTGGTATTTCAACTTGACTTGTACGCAACTGTTTTGGTATTTTTATTTTTTTATTTCTAAACCCTGGATATAAATGACTGATTGCCAAATGGGTAAGACCTGCTTTGCTCTTTTCTTCTTCTTCTTCTTCTTAATATAGTTTTTTAAAATCAATTATTATATTTAAGAAGTTCATGGAGACTTTAAAACTTGTGTTGATACGTGTTTTTTGTTCTAAATATGTTATTTGATATTTGAAGATACTGGACAGGGTGTTAGTTTATGATATTATCTGACTTATGTCATTGAATTAAATGATTATCTTTTAATTCATGCCCACCTGTGATGAGGTATTTGACTCTCCTGTATGTGTCTGATGTGGATAATACTAGATTACTTGCCAAATTGGAGACAAAACAGCACTTTTATCTCAACAAGCTGTTGGTGTAGCAGCTTGTCAGACCTTTAAAGTAGGAACAGCTGTCATATAAATAGTGCAGCGAATGCAAACTGCACTCTCTAAGGTGTGACCTAACAGCGCACAGCGAGGGCAGCTAATACCGAGGTTAAGGCAGTACAGTTTTCGGTATACCACTTATCACCAGATGCACCCTGTGGTAAAACCATTTACAGGACACACAGCGTGGGTCTCGGCCGAAATGGGGAAGAGACACTCATACTCACTGGACTGCACATCGCTGACAATAACACAAAAACAGAAGTTCCTATCTTTGGTTAGGTGTCTAGAAAACCCTTTAAAGTCACCGTGTCAGTCTGTAGTTGTTTCATATGCTCTGGTTTATTCAGTTTTTCCACATGATCAAAACCAAAGTTTAAATGGTTTAAATGAGGGGCTCTGGTGACTGAAGTCTGTCAGCTTGGTTGCACAACATGTGTAAAGGAAGGGTGGGGAAGTGGAAGTCCTGTGGTCACATCATCACCAGCTCACATATCTCTACACAAAGAGATGACACTTTTCATTCTGCTAACTTTAAATTCTTAAAGATTTCCCTCTCACTGAGGATAAATCCTGAATCCGTCACTATCTGTGTGACACAAAACGCCACTGAGGGAGCTCGACAGCGCTCTGATCAGGCTCCACTGGTGGCCTGTCAACAACATCCTGACAGGCTAATCATGACACCTTCTATGCTGATGAGAAATATATTTCTTTTTTGTACTTTGAGGTGCTTTTTTTTTCCTCTTGAGGGAGCTTCTTTTTGCTCCCCGATATTCACATCAGGCTTCTACCTCCTCTGCGGTAGTCACAGCTGATTGTCCATGTCAGAGGATAGCGTGAAGAAAGCTGTAAGGAAGTAATCTGCTGACAGAGGATGTTGGCAAATCCAGAGTGTGTGACGCTCGTATGTGTCACGGACTTTCAGTGAAACAGAAGGTCAGTCATCAGATGCTGCACTTCTGAATGGGCCCTGCATATATTCCTATTTCAAATTCCTCACGTACAAAAGTCTTTGTTGTGCACTAAATAAGAAGTCACATGACAAATAGCAAGCGTTCAGAGAGTGTTGTCTCTGGTTCAAAAGCTTCGTTTGGGACCCTGAGAGAGAGAAGTCAGCGATAGATAACAGCAAAAAGGAAAAAAAAAACAAAAAACTCAGTATATATAGTTTGTTTTAATTTCATTTGATTCTATTTATTTTTTTAAAAGTCATTTTTCTTTGCCCACTACTTGATGTGTCCTCCTCTCTCACAGCTTCAGTCCCCACCGAGGCCATAACGGAAGACAAGAGGGTCACGATTACACATGACCTCATTTTATTCTGAACAATAATCTTCCTACGAGAGGCCTCTAGAAGTGATGAGTTTTTACGGCTGCTTTATACAAAAAGAAAAAAATTGTTCAGGAATTTCTCCAAAATTGTAAAAACCGAGATCTGAATTCTACAAGTAAAGCCTGAATGTTGACTGAGGGAAACATCCCAATTCAGACACAGAAATTCAAGATTAAATAATCCTGACTTTGCTCTCAGAAGTCTCTTAATCACATTTTTTACCTGCTAGCTTTAACGCCTTTCCGTAAAAGTTTGGAATTCATCTGAAATGTTAATGGTGTCTCTATAAATCCCCTTCACCTAATAATAATAATATAATAACCTGAGGGTGTCATTTGGTTGATAAAATATAGAAAAATCATTCATTAATATGACATTCTTATCAGTCATAGGAGCCTTTAATGCGTGACTGGGGAGGTTAATGTTTGACAAAATGTAAATGTGAGTCTGTTTCCTGGTGGTTAAATATGCATCCAAACATTTGCATGCTTGTGTTTTTTAAGAAATGTATTAATACCGCGACAGATCGTGACAGATATCATTCATGAGAAAACCACAACACCTGTCTGACATCTCTTCCACAGAAACCTCGATTCCACGTGCTGTTTTTAAAACACACACAGGACGCAGACAGATCCTGCAGCTTTTCATTCAGATCCATCCGTGAAGGGCTTCTGTACCCATCAAACAGAACGACATCATCGTTTTAGCTGAACGTAGCGATGTGATGAAAGTGGTCCTTAGATTTAAAGAACTGACGAGTATTTGTGGGAGGAACAGTAAATTCCTGAGTATCACTTTGACGCCTTTGTGCCAACGTTTCTTGCAGTTTCGTCAGATTTCACAGCGGATGAGAAGATGGAGATCGAGAACATCAAGACGTATAAGAAGGACCTTCTGGATGACATCCAGGTGACGTACACACAAGATGATTGTGTCCATTTGCAGAAAAAAAAAGCCCTTTTAATGTATTCACTGATTGAGTCAACTGGTTCTGCTTTTAATATTAGGGAAACCAATAAAGACTTTTTTTTTTCATCTTGTCATTTCCAGAAGTTAAAGATGGAGATTGACAATGTGATGGCAGAAATACTCAGCTTTGAGTCTGCAGAGGAAAAGTGAGTTTCATTGTGGGAAAAACCCGACGCCTACTTCATTAACCAGTCTTTATTTTTATTTGAGCTCTCCTCTCTGCTGTGAACACCCACTAAATGCTGCTGCTTAAATTTGAAATGTCAGCCATGTTTCAGTTTCAAAGTGGCTTTCCAATATTTTTTTTTCCTCCTCTGGGTGAGCAGATCTTATAGAGTATTTGTCAGCTTGTAACATGATCAAATGATTTGCAGGGCTCTGGTGAATTTCCATCCAACACGACCTTCTCATGCATGTTGTTAATACGCTTGAGTTTTGTTTTCAGCAGTTTTTCATTCGGGTAAGCTGGACAAACTGTCTGTTAGCTGTGGCCAGACAAACACAGGATGAGCTCAAACCGTTGGCTCCAGATGAATCTGAGCTTCTTTTTTGCATTCCAATATTTTGCACTGTCCATCTATATAGAGAAGGAACAGGATGCTATGTTGCTTGAGTTAGAGATTCACTGACATATGAACAAAAAACATCCTGCATCTGTAGCATTTCATAAAGTACATAAAATGCTCTGTATAATCTGGGCTAGCAGCACAAAGGTTTAATCTGAAAAGGACTCTCTGCTGTTGTTGTCTCTGGTGCATTAAACCTGTTTCTGCCACACTGTGTTAATGCCAAATACATAATTAGCAAGTACAATACCGCTGTGATGTGAATCCTGATGTTAATTTTAGGACTTTTACTTGCAAGAGTGCCTAAAAAATGTCTTTTTTTCAATGTTGTTTTTCAGCAAGACCGTAGAGAAGAGCAAACAGTTCTCAAATGGGAAGAAGAAATTCAACATGGACCCCAAAAAGGTGAGGAGAGTGTGCGTTCATGATGTATTAAGACAAAAATATCAGCACAGAGTCAGCATGCTGCACTCAAAATATCTTACTCGGTACGAAATGCTTTCTTGTTGTTCTTGTTTGACCTTGTACGTCTCACTGTCAGCTTCTTTACTAACTATAGACCTTCAGCGAACTGCTTTTGTTTGCCTCTGTGCGGACTTCCTCTCACGCCGAGTGAGTCTGAGAACTGACACTGATGAGGGCCCACAGCACAGTTTCTGTGGTTTTTGCTGGCGGGTCAAGCGCATCGCTGCTGTGAGCGCAAATGTTTGCAGCACAAATTGAATACATTCAAATTCAGGTGTGAGTTATTACGCTCATATGAAAGTGTTGATGTCTTGGCAGTGGACATTCAATCACATTAGAAGACAGTGAAGCTGTAGAATATAGAGGCGTGTACATGACGGACGGTGTATTTTTAATCGTCCTTTTCCTCTCCAAAGTCTGTGATGGAGCAGAAAGAGGAAGAGAAATTTGTTTTAAGGAATTGGGAATACAGAAGCTGTGAGCTCGCTCTATTATACCAACAGGACGTGATATCATTGTGAAACTGAGCACATTTAACCACATTCACACTGTATGTGTTGCTGCATGCGGCTCAAGCACGATGTCATAAAAATAAAAATTCTACTTACTCCTGCAAAAAAATTTTTAAAAAGCTGCGGATGCACAAACTTCCTGTAACCGCTGTATTTGCATGCAGGGCATCACGTACTTGGTGGAGAACAAGCTGCTGGATGGAAGCGCTCAAACCATCGCTGAGTTTCTCTACAAGGAGGAAGGACTCAACAAGACGGCCATCGGAGAGTTCCTCGGGGAAAGGTGAGGAGGAGGGGGGAGGTAAAGGAAGGTAAAGAATGAAAGGTGGTGAGGATGATGAGGAGGAGGAGTAGATGGAGAAGGAGAAAGAAGGAAATCCTGATAAGTACCAGAGGGGAAGAAGATGTGGAAAGTCATTACAGAGTGAGACAAAGAGGAAACCTAACAGTGGGAATTAAGAGGAGGAGGCTTATGGAAGAAAAAGCAAAGGAGGTGAGAGCAAAGTGAGAAAAAAGGCCGTTGCTGGGTGAGAAGTGGGCTGCGATGGTGGGTTTCGTCTGGAAAGTCTGATTGATTGGTTCGTCTTGTGTCCCCCCTCCGTCTCACAGGGAGGAGCTCCACCTGCAGACCCTGAAGGCCTTCGTGGAGCTGCACGAGTTCTCCGACCTCAACCTGGTCCAGGCTCTCAGGTTGGCCCCCTTTTATCCTCATTAACAGGATTCTCATTTATCACCATCATCATGATCTGAGACATTGGCATATTTGCGTCACATAGTGGATTACAATAAGATGGAAGCTTTACTAGGGGTAAAAGATGCTTCCCTCACCAGAAGGCTGCGAGACAAGAGCAGATGAGAGATTATGTGGTCATATCTGCATTTAGTTGCATCATCTTGCAGTGAAATTTATTCCATTTTTGCTGCTGGAAATATCAATTTAGCTGGAATTCTAAAGACCTCAGAGCTATCCAGTTCCATCCTGGCATTTGTGCACTCGATATTGTTAAAAATATAAAAATAAAATACAATAAAAAAGACAATATTTATTAAAATGTCTTTATGTGATGACTGAAACGATGCTACTATCGAACTAGGGGCGCTGCAACGTGCCTGTAGCATTTCCACAATAAAATTAAAATATTAAAAATTGATATCAAGTTAATAATCCACATATATCCTGCAAGAAAGAGACAAAACACACAAGTTAAAGATGCAAAGAATCTGTTCAAACATGTTCACATTTTCTTAAAACAATGTTGGTTTTGTGAATGACTCTGATAACCATCTAGTGACACTCTGACGTAGATTACAGCCGCTGAAAACAACTGTTGTCAGCAGCCACAAATGTCAGCGAGTCGCCACAATCGGTGTACGAGGGGCTGCAGCTCTCTTAGAAGCCTCAGCAGCAGTGGAAAGTTGCACTGAGCTGCCTTGTGTAAGTGACAGTGGCAGACGTTAAAAGTTACGGAGGAAAAAATGTTCATATCTTCCAACGTAAAAGCATCTCTATGTTGTCATGATGATTTCATCAGAACCATCCCGGCTGTGGATTCGTGGTCACTGACTCGTATTGGGAAGCTTGCGTCACGCGCCGGGGGTGTGAAGTTTGAAGCATGTGGGTTATTTACAGGCAGCACAGTCCAGTGAAAAGACACCACTTCCTACGAGAGAGAGCGACTGTAGGAGTTGTCGTGCCAGACGCAAACCACCGACTAAAGGTTGCGATACCGCTGCCTCTGCTGCAGCCGTTAGCGTGCTCACATGCTGGCAGCAAGACCGCGAACAGATCAAACCACCACAACGAATGAGGAGAAGAGTTCCTCAATAGCTGATCCTGTGTTCTGCAAAGTGATGTAGCGTTGAATAACTGTTTAAGTAAATCTCAAAATTGTATTGAAGAGCGCCTACGTGGTGCATCTGCAGTTTACGTACTGATCACAAACCTGAATAATGCAGGCTGCATGCAGGGGTCTCATGCTGTTGTGGTGTGTGTGTGACAGACAGTTTCTGTGGAGTTTCCGTCTGCCTGGTGAAGCTCAGAAGATCGACCGCATGATGGAGGCCTTCGCCACGCGCTACTGCGACTGCAACACTCATGTCTTCCAGTCCACTGGTTAGCTCACTAAATATACATACATCTACCTCCTGCGTGTCTGTCTGTTCTTAAATGACCACATCGTCTCTCTGCTTTTATCTTTCTGACTTTCATACCCTCTTTTTGCTTCACGGATTCTGCCTTTGCTACTTGACTCGATTCTATGTGGTGCTTCCTCTCATGGTGTTTGTTCTTGTCAACACTCAGACACGTGCTACATCCTGTCTTTTGCCATCATCATGTTGAACACCAGCCTCCACAACCCCAACGTGAAGGACAAAACCACCCTGGAGCGTTTCTTCTCCATGAACAGAGGCATCAACAACGGGGAGGACCTGCCCGAAGAGCTGCTCTCGGTGAGGAGTTCCAGCCAATCACAGTGGCCGAACTAGACACCAGGAAGCAATTATTGATTTAATATCGGTCTACTTTTTATTTGCAAAGGGACAAAGAGCGTTTGTTACCATTCAACTAAATGTGCTTGAGTATAGCCATGACGGGAATTTTCATCTAGAGCACCATTAGTCATCCAAAAATAACTGGAAATGAACTAAACAGCTATTTTTACCATCTCGACTTCATTCAAGCTTTTGCAGTCTTTTATTTTTTGTTTCATTTTGCGTTGGTTCCCCACAATTGTTATGTGAAATACAAATCCCACATCCCCATTTCTTTACTTTGTAGTTGTAAAAACGTAATTTTATTCTCTGTGTTTATATTCGTTGTAATGAAATCCATGGTGACAGCGTGGCTCGTTGTTTTGTTGGGTCTCTACGGCAGAGGGATGTGACGCATCAGGCGTTAACTGCAGAGGCGATATTTTGTTCGTGGAATCAATACGTTGTTGGTTTCTAAGTTTAAGTCAGTTTGCATGGTGACACTGGGGTGTAGACGTCTCATCAGTATAAGGTGCCAAATTGAGAGTAGGAGGATCATTCAGTACGTACAAATGAGTCCCACGGCTTGATTTTAAGTAATTCCTAAATTGAGTTAAAATTGTGAAGAGAAAATCAATAAAAACAAAAACGAATGTCGACATTAGGTACAGTAATCAGGAAGTAAAACCACAGAATGATTCCCTGTTTGAGAAAACAATACCGCTATCTCACAGTTGCTGGCTGCAAGTGAAACACGCCGACAAACCACGGCGATGTCGTTCTCATGCCCACTTTCTCATGACGGGCCAGTCACAACGAGGTGGCATGAGATGATGACGTTAGACAGCATCCCAGACTGTTAAATTAAATATATGTGAACACGCTCAATGAGAACAGCTCATTCATTCTGTCTCTAGAAACCACACATATGTGCACGTTTGAATGAAAGATGGCAGTTTAGACCTGTTTAGAAATGTGCCTTTTTTGTCTTAGATTGTGAAGCAGCTTAAATTCCAAATTTTCTCAACATGTTGAAAAAAATGCATTTAAAGGGGGAACTATTGGGTCCATTCCAACTCAGTATTTCTATTCTGGGGTTTCACAAGAGTAGCTTTGTACGAGTCCTTTCGCCATTTACGCGGCCTCTCAGTTAATCCTCTGCCTGTCTGAAGCAAGTTGTCTCAGGTTCTGTCTCTTTAAAAGTCAACTGTCTTCTGATTGGCCGTCTTCTGGAAGCCTGCCGAGGGGCAGCAGCAGAAGAAAAAACAAAACCGAGCCAAAAAATTGGATTCATAGAAATTACTTTAACATACATAAAGGTCAATTATAATTTGAATATCCAACATTGTAACATTTTATATACACTACATGACAGAAAATGAGGAAAAGCTTCATACATTCCTTTAACAGATTCATTTGTTGATCGTATTTAATCTCTTTAACTGTCCTCTCTACTCAGAAACTGTACGAAAGCATACGCAACGAGCCTTTCAAAATCCCAGAAGATGACGGGAACGATCTGACTCACACCTTCTTCAACCCGGACAGAGAAGGCTGGCTCCTCAAACTTGGTAAACTGTCTTTTCAGCACATCTGGGACACACACACATAACCACCAATATTCATAAATCAGACAAAAAGAGGTCAAGTGTGACATATCGTCTTTGACCAAACTGCAACCTAATGTCAAAAACAGGAAAGTATAGAGGAAGCACTACGAACATGACCCAATATCGGAACACACCGTCAGCGCGTTGTGCATTTGCGCAAAGCTGTGTCGGTGGGAGGTTGCGCAGATCTGTAACTTTGCTCAAATAACATCTGAGCATTTTTTGTGTCAGCTCGCCGAGAGGTTACACGACATCTGAACACGTCTCTAGTAGCAGGTGGCAGCACCACGAATAACCGTCTACGCTCTTTGCTGTCTCTGTATTCCAGGAGGTCGAGTGAAGACGTGGAAGAGGCGATGGTTCATCCTGACTGACAACTGCCTCTACTACTTTGAGTTCACCACTGTAAGGCTCATGTACTGTCATCACCCTGAGAGATTTCAAAGCCACAGAATTCCTCTCATCACTTTTTATTCTTTAGATGTTTTTTTTCCTTCCCAGGCTGATAAAGGCGTTAATAGCTAGAAACACACTTTATGTTTTCTTAATTTACTTACTATGTCGGTTGTTGGGAAAAATCCTAAATTCTTCCATGGCGTCACAAAGCTTCTTACACAGAAGGTCATTGAATGATCGGCTTTACTTGAGCACCAGAGGTAAAGGTTTCTTTCCATTACTGTGGCGACTTCTACCGAGAAGCTCTAGTGGTAGAAACTAAACCAGACCTCAACCACAGAGGTGACTGAGCAGAACGCTCTCATGAGCTTGTCTTCGGAAGTCATGTCGTTTACAAGAAATGTTGTCGACATGGTCCAATAACATATGGCCACATGTAAACTACCTCTTGTTTGATGCAACATAGTCCCTTGGTGTTATTTTTTATGCCAGACTTCCCTTATGCTCTGAAACAGACATCATAAAACCAAAGCCAAATGCTCTAGTCTCGTCAATGTCGTTCTTTTTTTAGGTAGCTGTTAGGTCGGGCAGGATTTGTCACTGACGATTCAGAAGAAGGTTGTTGTGGAAGAGAAAATGTCGCATTCTCATGTGAACGGGTTTATTTTAACCAAAACCCTGATCTGTTGGTAAACTTTAAGATGTAGTTTTGGTTCCTGAACTTAACCAAATGGCTTAAGTTGCCTAAACTACTGAAATAAAAAAGAGAGTTATACAAAAACAACCCTAAATACTAAATCCACTTTGTCAAAAAGTAACTGTCCCAAACAGGACAGTGGTCTGGGTCAAGCTTCCATGTTTGACTTATGCCAACACCTTTGATGGTCTTCCCACTACCTCACCTGGTTAAATGTTTATTGAGAGCAGTGGTTCTCAAACTTTTTGAGCCATGACCCCCAAGGTAGATAAGTTTGTGTTCATGACCCCCCAGTTTGAATTTTTAATATGGCGTGAGTAATAACTTTGGTATTCATACATTAATGTGTTAAAAATTAATGTGTTAATTTCAAAGACTAGACTCTTTACATGAATTTTCTTTTAAATGAACAAATGAATGAATGAATGAATGAATGAATGAATGAATGAATGAATGAATGAATTGAATTTATTTCGAACAAATAAAAGGAAAAAAACCCAAAAGAAAACAATTTTAAAAAGAGCAAAAAAGCATAATAATATCGCATAATCAAATCATAATATTAACAAGTTTGAGAAAGTAGTGGGAAGAAGTATACACTTTTGATATTGACAGCAATAATACAAATTTATTTTAAAAATTTAGGCTTTATTTATTTATTTATTTATTTATTTAACAATGATCTGGCGACCTCCTGAAATGATCTTGGGACCCCAATGGGGGTCCCGACCCCCAGTTTGAGAACCACCAATCTAGAGTGTCAGCAGTTGCACTACCCAGTGTATCGCTAAACTGATGCAACAGGGCTCTGCAGTGTTTAAAACGTGGTGCGTAGGAGCCGCTAACCGCATTCACATGTGATGTGCTGGGAGTGAGAATGTGTTGATTTTGTAACAGGCAAATTACAAATGAAATCTTTCAACCACCATTCATGTTTAGTGTGAAGTTGACATTATCTTGTCCAGGCCTTGAATTGTAAAAGCAATCCTTGTTTTCAGAAGTATGGGCTCATGATTCTCCATCTCTTCTGCTTCCCTTTTTCTCCTGACGCCAGTGACTTTTTTATTCTCAGCTCTTCCTTCTTGTCCTCCTGATACACCACCTGACTCTGTCCATCTCTTTTTTTAATCCGTCTGCAGGACAAAGAGCCCAGAGGCATCATCCCTCTAGAGAATCTCTGCGTGAGAGAAGTGCCGTATTCTCGCAAACCGGTGAGATTCTGTTCACATCGACACACGTGTCGGAAAAGTTGATTGAAATAAACTGATTTTGGAGGTTTTGTGTGAACAGACACAGTCGATAGCTTCATGGATTTATAGATTTACCGTCATGTTGACGTTGTGTCTGGTGTCGTCTAGTACTGTCTGGAGCTGTACAACCCCAACAGTCGAGGGCAGAAGATCAAAGCATGTAAAACAGAGACAGACGGCCGGGTGGTGGAGGGGAAGCACCAGTCGTACACCATCTGTGCTGCCAGCGCCGAAGAGAGAGACTCCTGGATCGAGGCCATCAGGTTCATTCAAACCCACAAACACATGCATGTTGATGTACATGAAAGCTGGTGCATGGACTTTCCATGAAGCATGTTTGCATGACTCTACTCGTGAGGGCCATTCGTTCCCTGAACATCTTTGCGTGTTACCTCTAGTGTGGAGGAAAAGCATCGCAGTACTGCCTCTGTGGGTTATAGTAGGAGGCCACATCAAGATCATTTGTTACGCCATACGATAAAGTTATGTGGCACACAGGATGTGGAGACGGCATGTGGTCAATAGTGGATGGCAGTGTAGGCAATATTATCATGCAAGACATCTCATTTGGGGCTCAAACTACAGGTATGTCAGGCCAAGTTACCTCGCCGAACAATCAGAGTAGAGATGTGGTCTCGAACTGCTCGTCTGGGTGTTTACAGTTTGCAAAATCATCATGGCTGCCCCAGTAATACCAACATGTTGGATGGTAACACCACCGCCCTGAGCAGCCGACGCTGTTGTCAGACAAGCCTAAACATTCGTGAGACTAATGTTAGCAACAGATATTAAAACTAATCTTACTTCACTTCTCGTGCAACAAAAAAAAGACAACTTCCCAAACATTTTCTCATGCAGCCTCGTTCTGCTTTTGCTTTGTTTTTTTCTCACTACAAAGTGTCATCAGCATTACAGTGCGTTGTTGCACCACAGTCTTGATGCTGTTTACATCTGCCTCCCCGTGAGACGGCTTCTTGAACTGCTGCCTCTGGAACGATAATCTTGACAACAGCCTGTAGCGTGTGAAGAACGTCTGTGAAGTTTCACCATGCGTATGATGCAAACCGAGTTTAGCATCTGGAGCGTGAGCAGAGCGTTCGACAGGAGTGGATAGCATGACTAACTGTAGAAAGGAGAAGTCTGGGTTTTTATAATCTTATATCTAGTATATTACTTCTTAACACAGAGATTAAAAACCTGTGAAAGCGGCCACTTTTCTTTGATGGAGTTCAGTCAGACGAGGACATGTTCAGAATAACGTACAGGTTGTACACGGACCCTGAGTAGTCTGATGCAAATAGTTTATTAGGTTTTGTCGAGCACCTGTTTGTGCAACAGTGAATATTTTCTTCAGATTGCTTCGTAATTTACAACCAGGAAATATGAAACTGTGACTAAAGCAACCAAAATAACTCCAAATATCCTGAAATTTCACATAAGAGTAAAAAAAAAAAAATGTAATCCAACTTTCCCACGACATGACCACTTGCCTACATCCAACACAGAGCAACGACAGCATTCATTTGGAGTCCACCTGATGAATAAAACTCCAATATTCACTCTCCTTTTTGCTATGTTTTTGGTCTCCACCAGGCAGTTAGTGAGACAAAAATCTGCCTCTTCAGTTGATTCATTTGTTCACTAGTGCTAACTTTATCCGCCTGCTGTTGCCTTCATAGACGCCTCTCACAGTGGGTTTTATGACGTTTGCTCTACAAACAACAGTCTAAAGTGGTGCTAATTGCAGTGAGAGGCATTAAAACAGCAGAATAATGGCTATAGAAGCCACAACAGTGAGCTGGAAGAACCATGAAATGGTCTTAACTGTTTTGGAGTTAAGTATGGACTTGCTCTGCTACAAATGGGTGCAAATATCAGGTTCCAGTTTCAGAAAGAGAGATCATGACTAGATGAAAAAGCAGTAATTCAGAATGATTGTTTCTTTTGCTTCTCAGGACATTTAGGCCTCACAAATAACACACAACCACGGTCATGTTTCTGTTCCTTCACGGGGCATTATGTCAACCTACCAGACCCTAACCCTTCATATAAACTTAACCTAAAGCTAACCTAACCGTGACCTTGAACCAAACCAAAAGCTGTTGGACTGATATCTTGTCTTTGGTCCCAAAAACCGAGTCAGGTCATGTAAACAGACTGCACACAGGCAGATACTGCATTATTATTTGTCTAACGACCGCTACCTTTACTTCCAACAGAGCGAGCATCACCAAGGATCCGTTCTACGACCTGGTCTCAATCCGCAAGAAGAAGGTGATAAACCAAACTCCTCAAGACTGAGCGAGCGGCGCCTCGGCACCGTGGAGGCTCCACGCTGTACTGCACCGCTGTGGGATTCTTCCGTCTGTTTTGAACATCCTGCAACACAACCGAGCGAGGACACCGGAGGCCAGACAGAGACACGCCGCCGGGGGGTCGCTCGGGCTAAAAGAGGGACTTCTCTTTCCGACTTCTCTTTTCGCAGGCCGAGAAAAAAAAACAAAAAACGGTGTGAAAGGTGAAAAACTCACTGACTCATTTGTGTCACCTCTAAGGATCTGCAGGCAAATAGCTGTATTTTAATCTTTGCTGGAGGATGTTGTCGGCCCAAATTTCTGTTTTTACAGATGTTTTCTAGTCGTTGTGTAATTTACCGCAGTTTCTTATCTCATCTGCCATGCGAGGTTGGGTTTGGGGTTTTTTTTTTTTGCAGTGGCTGTCTGAGTTTCTCAGCTCAGGAAGATAAATCAAGCACGTCGTTCCATGAAGCCTAAAAACGGCGAGACGTGCTCGTCTCAGCCCCACAACAGTTCTCAGGAGGCTGAAAGGTGGACGCTCAGTGGTAGTAACTGTAAACTGCTTTTGCTTCTGTTGTGTTACAAAAGCTTAGCTGGACTGGGTGTCATCTGAGCTTAAGAAGTTGTACTAATAGAATTTGATGTAAATATGTTTTTGGGGATTTACTCAGTTGTTTTGAACTTTATAGCGTGATGTTTTATTTTCCTCGACGTGCAGAAGAAGCCCACATGTTTTCACGTCACAGTGCAATAAGTGCAGCACACGTCTGCATTATTATACATTTACTGTTTATACTGTAATATTTGAAGGGACTCTTTTTCGTTGTAACTACTTTATGAACTATACCACTGTAAGTACTGTTTTGTTCTGTTCTTATTATTATTTAATAAAAGAAAGTTATTCGGATGACTGTTGACGTGCAGAAGTGGATCTTGTTTTTAAGGAGCAGCTGTGTTCTCGGTCGACTGCGCTCTGAAACATCGCGACCACACCTTACTTCCTCATATTCACAATTTCTTTGTGTTTGTTGATAACGCTCGCTTCTTCACATCCTCACATGCGCTGCCTGGGCGAGGCGTTTAAACCACCTTTGCGGTCGATTGTGAGATCGTATCAGGGAGCTTGAAAACAGTCAAATTATAGCTATTTTGTCAAACCAACAGGGTTAATGTTCAGTTTTCTTATCATTGATCACCTGCTCTGGTATTAAAAGATGATTTGAAGTAATCATTTTGGACAGGTTTAAATGAGGACTTCTCCATAAGCATGATTTTGCTCATTTATTTTGAAAACTGGGCTAAATTTGGTTGAAAGGGAAAATGTGGTTTTAGGCTGACAGGTTTGGTGACGGTTTGTGTAGCACTTCCCAACCACAGACTTAAACACTGTTGAAATAGTTCTAACTACTGTTAAAGTTGTAATACCTGATTTTGACTGTATTTTCACTTGTAAATCACCAGATCCAGTCTGAAGTGGCTGCACCTCGTAAACACACCATCACCAGACTTTGTATAAAAGACATCTGAAGTTTTTATTAACAATCAAAATCTAGTTTACATTTAGCATCATGCATGGTTTTATTTTTTTCCCTTTAAATATTCATTACACATTGAGTCTTTGACATATTTTGAAACCTGGTTTGTTTACATCAGCTTGCAGCCTTTGTCTTCACTCCTATTAGATAAATTGAAGGTGCATCACTACACCTGCAGTTTGGTTACTGGTACAAGTCACCTTGAAATGAAACGACCTTTACCTTTTGGATGAATGCTTCAGGATGTTTCTCTGCTGCTCTGCCGTCTGTCATGAATTCTAGACTCAAGACGAGGAGCGTCGGAGAATTTGTACGGTTTGAAATCACAACTCAGAACACATTTGTGTAGAAAAGCAAATGTACTTAAACTCAACTGTAATCCACTCATGATATATAGACTTTGAACTTATTCTTGTTGCTTATGGATAATGTTACATGCAGAGTGGAAGGTGTGTGTGTGTGTGTGTGTGTGTGTGTGTGTGTGTGTGTGTCTCCACCTCCCTCCTGCAGGTGGGAATTAGAAGACTGGCTGCCACCTGTGAGCTCCTGAGGCGCAGAGGATTGGCTCACACTCTGGCCAGTTAGCCAATCAGGACAGAGGAAACCCCTTTAAAAGCCCTCTTGCCCCTCTGGTCTCCCCCTCTTGCTTTGCTGCCATTTGAATCCTGCTGTCAGCTTGGAAGGTTTGTGGTGGGAAGGTAAAACTAATACTGGGCACCCTGTACATGTAGTTTTGTTATTCCACTAGGTTGTAGGTCGGTGCCACCATTGTAAGTTTTTATTCGGTATGATAGCCAGGCCTTTTGTTTTCCTTTTCTTTCTTCACAGGAAGAGCTGAGTTCGGCCCTGTTTTGTTAGATTTTATTTCTCTTGTTTGGCCCACAGTTGACCCTTCCCTCACATTTTTGAAACCTCCATTTTGTGTTAAGTCAAAAAACTGTAAATAAACGCTATTTTTTTCACTGCCTTTGAGTTCTTCCTTCCTTGGTGGTCAGTGTTATCGTTTGTTTGCTTCTTGTAGGTAGAAACATAACAGATAATGTTCTGTTAAATGCCAATAAATACAGTTTTCATTATTATTATTATCATTATCGTTACTGTAGACATTTTGATTAGTTTCAGCAGGAGAGTCAACAGTGTCACTAACAAAATTAACCAAGGCTCTGTTTTGGTAACTCAAAAGGCCACAATACATGACACTAGTGCTTTATTTTTTTTTTGCACATATATTTGAGTTGATAGCAACACCTGCGCTTTCTCTGCTAAAACTAGTAAACATGTCCGCCGTGACCCAGTTACAGCTGCAGCGTTTCTGGGTAAAGATTACAATTAAAGCATCGCACGAAATAATGTGTGTCAGTAGAATCAGCCTATAAATTGGTGTGAGAAGTCTCTTCCTGCTGCAGCTTCAGCTTCCTGTTTCAGTATTGCACCACATCCCGCTCGCAACACCCCCCTCCCACTTCCCCCCCTTCCACCCTCGACTCAGCCGTGGGTATTAGTCAGGCCCGTGGTTCCTCTCAGAGAAGAGAAGCCGAGGGAGGCAGCTAGCGGTCGCTTTGAGCATCGCAAGCAGCAGCACTTTAAATGCTGGAGCAGCCTACTGCTGCCTGTCTCCACCAGGAGAGGCTGCAATCCAGGTAATGTCAGAACAAATACCTTCAGCAGGATTCCTCAAACATCTGGCCCTTCTTCAATGCAATTAGATATTTTTTAAAAAGGTTTCGTCTTTTGAAACTTGTGTTTTTCTTGGCTAACCTTTTCACAACATGAGCATTTTTCTGGCTTAAGTTAGTTAAATATCTTAACCTACTATAAAAAAGTAAAAACTGAAATGTAAGTGAAGCAACACATCTGTTGTATGAATATAAAACTGATAATCATTGAACAATCCAAATGTCTCTATGGTTTCTCATCTGAACCAATACAATAACCGCAAATGGCAAAAAATATCCCACGATTTATTAGTGCGTCAAACAGATATTAACATCAATTCTTAGCAACATTCAGTTACAGATAAATTACAACATAAAAAATAATGAAAATCTTTACAGTGCAATGCAGAACACACCTAACGGCCCACACTGACAGCTCACTAAAAAGGTTAACAACGAGGTTCATAGCTGCTCCACTCCTATTTTGTTCCATTATACGTATTTATTTTGTTATGTAATTGTTTGTCAGGGCTTTGGATTCCTTATTCTAGGAGGAGCGAGAAGCAAAATCATCAAGTATGGAAATGTGCCGCTTTAAAATAAATAACAGTAATGCCTGATCAGGGAGAGTCCAGTCTGCTTCCATGTCTCTCTGCCGTTTACATGTTCGTGCATCATTTGTAAACTCAGATATTCAACATTTTGTCCTTAAAGCTGTGAACTCAAAAAGCAAGTGATCACCAGGAAATCTGATTAAATCTTTCTGCACCCACCCAGGGCGACACGTATCCCACAGTACTGATGACGACTGATTTGACATAAAAACTGCACGTGCATATGCAACCGTTACCTGAAGGCCTGTACATTCATGTGGTCCAGATAAAACACAATATTGCACATTCATTTGTGACGTTAGTGTCGAGGAAGTCATTTTGTAATCCATTCTGTGTGAACGACTTCTGAGGTCGGAAACGGGCGTCAGGTTCAGATCAAGACACTGTGCACTCTTTCTTTCCTCGATGTGGACTCTTAATGCCTATGAGAAGAAAAAAAAATATGAATAGACACTGGTGAGGCAACACTGTCAAGAAACCAACATTATTATATGAAAGTTACTTTGGTTTATTTGCTATGAAATAAAAGCGATAAAGGGTTAAACAATGCTCCGAACTTCTTGGTGTGTGAAGCTTAAAATAAAGAGACAATCTGTGATTTACTGTAACCTGTTGCATACCTGCAAATTATGTCCAAGACAAAGCAGCACAAGATTTTTTTTTTATTTCCTACATTTAAAAACAACAACAACTAAAAACCTCTCTCTGCCTTCTTATCCTGGTTGTTATTAGACTTGGACTTTTAGGCCTCGTCCACACGTAATAGGGTGTCTCACAAAACGAAGATATTTTTCTGCGATGTGGCCTGTCATCCACATGAAAACGCAGATTTACGGCATTAAAAACGATTCTTTCAAAAACCTCCGACCAAAGTGAAGATCTGTGAACCCTCTGTTTATGTGGACGTCAACAACTGGGTTCTAGGTTTCGAAACGTCACTGCCTGCAACAAAATATGTTCTTTACATCACATATGCGACCTGTGTTTACATTTGGAAGCAGCGTGGACGCCCTCAGAACTGTGTTGTCTCTGGTCCAGGCCCAGATACCGCTCCATGTACAAGAACACAGGCGAAGGACAGTTATTTCCCGCCACCTTGCCATTCCACGTCCGAGGCATGTTCTCCGTCAAAGACACCGACGCTGGTTTTGGGTCAGACCACTGCTAGTTGGTGGGAGAACTTTGAGACGGAGGAATGGCGTGACAATTTCCGTATGTCCTGGTCGTCGCTCCTGTCGTCGGAGTTATTACATCCTCGCGTACAATATGAATTAGCTTTAAAACACACTAATGCAGTTAGGTGTGGATTAACTATTTTCTAAAAACGAGGTGGTGTGTACGTTAGTTTTTTTCTAGACGGAGGAGGGAGGATATTCGGTTTAACAAAAACCCTGCTACGTGTGGACAAGACCTGAGCGATTTTTGTTTTACCTTCATTTTGTACCCTACACTAATATTCTGTGCTGTCTTTTTGCTTTGTTTAACCCTTTTGTTGAATATTCATGCTGCTGTAACAACTGAATTCCCCTCTGGGATTAATAAAGTCAGTCTAACTCTGTGATGTGAATCCTAAGATTTTTCTTTTAATGTACATTTTAAATATGTCCGACTTACTCTCGTTGTCCTGTGCAGCGTTGACAGCTTGCTCAGACGCAGTCCTCCGGCCCAGTTTCGACTGTTTCTTATTCCCTTTAGACGGAGATAACACGACCACCTCAAAACTGTCCTCAATCTCATCAGTCTGATTATCTTCTGTGGGCGAAGGGCACGCATTGCTGTTCACAGAAAGCTTACTGGGAGATTTCCCCGGACAAAATTTCTTCTTCCACGTAAACCGCCCCTTTTTCTCCTGCTTGATTGGCTTCTTAAGGCTTTCACTGAGGGCTTCTGAGGGCGGCGGACCCATCCTCTCACTGCTGGTCAGTCGTTGCCGCTCCGGCTCCACCTCCCAGGGAACCTCAGCCAGCACTGAACCCCTCTTAGGTCCTCGCTCCTGTAGAGATCCTGGTGGACGTGGAACATCTCCAAACGCCAGCGCATATTTGGGGTTGTAGTATTTGTGTGCAGGCACCTGGATGTCGGCTTTCGGTGAATCCCCCAAGCTCACCTGGAAGCGCGATGTGGTCGCTGGTAATATGGGGCGTTTGGGTTCCACTTTGGAACGAACCGTGACGGTCCTGTTAGCAGCCGGCGGGCTCACATGAAACTCCTTGTAAAGGTCCAGCTTCTCAGAGATGGCGTACAGCTCTCGGAAGTCCCGGTCAAAGAAGTCGACCACCTGCCCCGTCATCACAGTGATCATGTTTCGGTCCATACGAGACGTGCACCAAGTGAAACTGGAACAATGAAAAGATTAACAACAGTTAGAAGCTTCCATTAGCTGCACAGCAAATATTAAAATCATCAGTGCCGAAACCAGGCATCAAACGGACTTGGATCGTATTTTTGTGGTGTTGTGACCATTTCTGTATTACTACTAGCCTCTACCTTTCTGTTCATTATGCAGGAAGTATGATGTCGCTTGTTAAGTTGGTCCATCTTTTTGCTCCAGACTGAAATATCAAAACAACTGCTGAATGTACCTCCATTAAAATAGTCCTGATTTGGTGATTTGATGGCAGAGACCTAAGGGTGCATGAATCCATTTACCAGCAAGCTTCATCTCCTTCATTTAAATATACAGTCGTGACTCGATAATCGGACCCTAAATGTAAAACCTTCTTTTATGTCGGATAGCAAGGCTGTCGGATTGTCAAGACGGAGGTCGAGATACGAGGAGGGCTTGATGCTGGAAGGCTCATTAGTTGTTAATTATTGTTCATAGTTGTTTTAATAACTAGTAGGGCTGGTCGCAATAGCACTTTCTGGTCTCTGGATGTTCAGGCCCAATTAATAATGGACATCCGAATATTTGGTGCGGTCGGGGGGACCACTGGGGGAGCACTCCAACGGGGTGGAAGTGGTCGGAACGCACAGGCAGTACTTGGCTGCTGATGCCAGTTTAGTTAGTGGTCACAGTTCTGTTTCCACCATCAGTGGCGACGGCAGGCGAGTGGCAGATACGCTCCCCTGCCACCACCCATGTTTATTTCTGTAAACACTGAGCACGCTCACTGCGTGTGATGTCATTGTTGTTTTTGGATTGTTAAGGATCAGATGATCGAGTCACGACTGTAAATCTAAATAAAGGTGAAAATGCTAAAGACAACTTGTACTGACAGTAGTTGTCCTTCAAGGCTGAATCCTGCTGGCTTTGGTGTAGTGGTACGAACATCTTGATGTTTTCTTGTCTGTGAAATTTGGTCTCAATATTCAGGATGAAATACAATAATGTTTGTGGTCCACTGGCATTTTCTCCAATGCTATTATCAGGTAAAAAAAAAAAAATCCAATCAATGCTTTTGTTAATGAGCAAATGCTTGCAAACCCGCTGACACTCTCACCGACCTCCGCTGTGAGCTCACTGCTAATGAGCAAAGGTTAGCATGCTAATGTGCTAAACCATGACCTGTCAAATGTCGGCACACAGCGACAAACACTTAGCCAGTGACACAAAGCCAAGATTAAGTTCGGCAGTAAAACCCAACATAAGTCATTTATTTACCGATCTAAAACCCTGCCAATCATAACCAACAGCACACAGTTGAGTGCAAACACAAATAGCAAAGATCACATTTGCATCAGATCAGCCGATAAACTACAGTAGTATCTTACATTGGGTTACTACTACAACTTTTTCCTTCTAACGTCTAACTTACAGTCTGTATGATCATTTGACTGGCATGTTTTTTTCCCTCCGTCTTTGTCTTTTTAGTGACGTCGTCAAGTTAATTGCTGACGTCCCAGAACTCAGCAATTAAATTCTCTCACAAAGCTTTGGTGAAAGCAGACAAACAGGTTTGCTGCAGGTGTATTCTGGCCACACCGATGTGGAAGCTGGCCATGGACAGGTGTGTTTTGTTGGACTGCAATGCAATGTGATACGCCTCGGTGCACAGCAGCAGAGCATGCAGTAGCTATTATTTATATTGGTTTTATTTCAACGGGACTACTGTTAGAGTGAGTGCAGGTACTCTCTGAAGACGCCTGACGTGACTTTTATACATTTCTTAAGCACCAAGACTTGATAGGAGCAAATTATTATTAATATTTTATAGGTTTTTTGATGGTGTTTGTTTCTGTCTATGTGATGCCTTGTCACGTTGGTGAAAGTTGCATTAAACAGCAAAGTCATACACACAAGCCTCACCTGTAGGAGCCAAACATGACTTTGTCTCCATCTACCAGCATGTATTTATTAGAGAGCGACCCGGGGAGTCTGCCGAAGGACAACCCGAAGCCGATTCCTTGCAGCGTTCTGGCCCTGATGTTCTGTAACGACAGAGGGTGTAAGTCAGGCCGTGAACAGGAAACAGCACAGTTAAGAGGGTCAGACTGCACCGAGGCTGAAAATAAACACAGTTGATAGTTTCAAAATCAGTCCACCTTCACTTCTTACAGGCTGCCTACAGAAGGAATTATTCTGCAGCATTGCCAAGTCAGCTGTATGTTCCAGTTATCAATCAAGTGAATGCTCGGATGGATGTTTGCTTCATCTCTGACCTCTCTCTCCTTTTCTTTGCAGGCCTCCACCAGCATGTTGTTTCAGGTTATGTGGTTTTGCTTTGCATCTGTTACAAGCTACACTACATTCATTACTGACTTTTACTCTTCCTATCATTGTGAAGCAGAATTCACCAAGCCTTGGATTGTTCACCCACTAACAGAGAACGTGAGCTAGGATTAGACCGTCGTGAGACAGGTTAGTTTTACCCTACGGATGATGTGTTGTTGCAATACCAATCTGCCCAGTACGACAGGAACCTCACCTGTTAATGACACCGCTTTCAAGGAAGGCCTTGCTCCACGTATTGTAATAAACAATAAATCAACAAGACAACCCCACCACCCTTTGAACAACCGATCTTACGATGCTGCACGTCTTACCCGAAGATGCTGTGCGCCGATCTGCAGTCTGGAGCACATATCTAGGAAGTGTGGCACGCCTTGCTCGTCCAACAAGATGTAAACGGGCACAGAGCGACGGAAGGCTGCATCCATCAGGTCCTGCAGTATTTGGATGTCTGTCAGCAAGTCCATCACGATCGCTATCACCTGGAAAAGATGCAGATGAATACGTTTTAAAGTACTACTACAACAATGATGTGAAAACACACAGGGGCCTGGATAAGTGCTGGGTGACAACATAATGTAGTTCAAGGTGTACTCAAAGAAACGAGTGGCAGCGTGTTCACCCATTTATTGTGCTAAAACAAACAAGAAATGCAGAACACGACATAAAACATGTACACGCAGAGCCCACTGAAATTCACAGAACATTACCAACGCAGCGGCAGAAAAGAAAAATGTGTTGTGACATGTGAAAAACCTGAGTGTCAGCTTGTCATGCCACCTCTCAATAGGAAAGGAAAGAAATCAATGCACCACTTAAGGGCAGAATGCCTCCTACAGCGCTAACAAAGAACCACGAAGTGAAGCTAATCTGTCCAACTGAAGCACTTCGCCACCTGCTAATACTCCAACCTTGAAAGTACAGTCATGAAGAAAGCCTTCGCTGCAGGTCATACAAGAGCAGAGAGAGTCTCTGTAGTGTCCCGGCGCTGTGTTCCAGTCAGAGCTGACGGATCATGCAGATAAAGCTTTATAGCAACAAAAGGAGATCAACTGGGGAATTTAGGACTTAAGTCTGTCTCTGTCTTAAGAAACGCTTCCATAAAGACTTTGCTTTCTCCCTCTCTCAGCGCTGGGATTAGCAGAGGGTTACACATCACTTTTACCAAATAAAGGAATTCCTTTCCTGCTTGTGTACGTAGGCGAAGAAAAAAAAAGGCAGTTTCAAAATGATTTGTGCAGCTTTTAACTATAAGTGTTAAAAATCACTGCTAAATAGAAAAATGACTGATTAATACATCAACATCCATCCATCCATTATCTATACACCGACTAATCCTCATTATGGTCGAGGGAAGCTGGAGTCTATCCCAGCTGACTCAGGGTGAAGGCAGGGGACACCTGGACAGGTCACCAGTCTATCACAGGCAAAATATTAAATGCAACAATCTGCTCGGTCAATAATTAGTTCACCTCTGGTCTGTTTTAGTCAAGCTACGTAGACCAGACTGTACAAACAGATGACCAGACATGGCATTGTGACTCCCTGCAGGTTAACAAGACGGTCTCTTAGCAGCGTTGTAAAATGAAGTTTATAGGAAAACAACAGTCAAGGCCACAGCTGTATGTTCTGGTGTTATACTGTAAAAGATCACGCGAGGACAAACAGAACCCAGGTGGTCTTTGGGGAGGATTTGGGGAAATGTGCGTTACTCAGCTGGTTCTTTGAAAAGCAAAGTTGTGGAGGAAAGTATCTCTTTAAATCAGCAACAAATGTTCCTCTGTGAGGGAGAAAAGACCCACTGTTTCCACTCAGTGTGTCACTGAGGAAAAATGCTGAGTGGGCCTGGAACAACGGGGAAACGAGCTGAGACTTGTGGACAGCAGACTGAGAACTGGATCATCACTATCACGCAAAATGAGGAGAAAAAAGGTTATCAAGAGAAATTTAATATCGTTCTATCTCAGATAAACATACTTCCTGGAGAACTGGTTGCTCAGCATGTGTATAAGAGGAGCTGATAAGCCAAAACAAAGCCGGTTGGTTTGTTAGATTCCTTCTTGGACACCACCTGCTGTGTATTTATCTGTCTTCCTCTTCATCTGACAACTTTTGGAAACACCCACTAAAATAAAATGTTTTAAAAAACCTTCAAAAATAGGTGTACTGTAAATATAAATATATAGAGGGTGTCAGTTTTTATTCCTGGTTGGAAATGACCTGAATGAAAAGCAGAGTAGCAAACAAAACACCCAGCTGACGTAAACCTGCTGTATGACGGAAGTGACGAGGCAATAAAAGAAAGGCACGACAACCAGGGAACAAGGCATTGTACACACTGTAAATCACTAATGAGACAAAGGGAAACACCAGTGATCTTGTTTTACCACTTGAAATACTTCTGAGGAACTGCATGAGCTGATCTGTAACCAGGAACAAAGGAAGGTGAGCGTCTAAGAATGTGAGGAGGAAAGTCATAAAAAGCAAAACAATTAAAGAGAGGAACACAAACAGTCAGCATCAAATAAAGGAAGGAATGAGGAGGTAAAGAAAAAGAAGAGAGAGTTTTTCTGGAGAAACACAAGTTGTGCAACAAAGCCAATTAAAAAAACCCTGAGTGAGTATTTGACACATGCTCCAGTTGTGCTCCATGACCCAGTTTGAAGGAGGCAGAATGAGGCAGGGTGAGCCCAGCAGGGCTCGTCACTGCTTTGCTGTGAGCAAGCGGAACAGATGACTCAGCTCAGCTCCGGCAGTCTATGAGTAAACAGTACAAGCGGTGACTCGGACCCACTTCAGGCTCTCAGTGACTGTGTGAGGGGGTATTAATCACAAACATTCATATGTCCTGCCCCGGCCTTATGCAGCTAAACGGAAAACTGCAGAGGGCATCCTGGCTTTGGAGTTGTTACATGATCCAGTGTCCACTTCTTCTCTGGGGCTGTTTTCTACGGTTTGAGCCCCGTTAAAGTCTATAAACAGGGTAGTTATGTTACACTACATGATGATGTAATCAGCAGTGTG